>NC_046168.1:47951326-48186326 GCF_011064425.1 Rattus rattus | reverse complement strand
CTCAGTGTATGGCATCAGTGTTGCCCTGCTACAGCGTGATGAATCTGCAGGCCAGTGTCTCTTAGGGATAGAGGTGAGAACGTCCTCAACCCAACAAGACTACGCTGACACCAGCAACAAAGAAGTCAGATGCAGCACCATGGCCGAGTGGAATTTGTCCCACATAAATAAGGTTAGTTATTTATGTTTAGAAAGGTATAAAATACAACATGATTAGAATTCAGTAAAACACATAATGGCCTTACAATATATCTATTTGTATATGTGTGTGTAACACATCCACGGTGCATGTGTGTAAGTCAGAAAAAGGCTGCTTGGAGTGGGTTCTCGAATCACTATGTGGGTCAGGGATCCAGCTCAGGTTGTCAAGCCTGGTGGCAAGTGCCACAAAGTGAGTTGTCTCACTGGCTCCCACGTCACTGTCTTAATAGATGTGGATACAGTATTGACAACGTTCAGCCCTCTTGTCTTCTAATTAAGAAAACAAAACAAGTCATCCGTCGAAAGCCCACGGCCGATACCTTATGTGATGGGGAAAGACTGAATGATGTAGTTGGTACTAGTCAGGCAATTGGACAAGGAGAATCAAAAGACATCTGGGTGGATGGAAAGGAAAAGGGGAAACTGTTTCTATTTTCAGGTGATATGATTTCACATTTAGAAAACTCCTAAGGAAGCCACAGAAATCCTTCTAGATTTTACTTCTGGAACTTACTGAGCAAGGACGCCAAGACACAGAATGAGCACATGAGAGTTTACATACACTAGAAGTAAACTAGAGCTGAAAACAAAGCAATTAACATTCACAGCGATGCCAAACAGCATGAATCTTCTACCCGGAAAACTCTAGAGCTGGTGAAAGAAACCAAGAAGAATCTAAATGGAGACCTTCGGTGCTTATGGCCTAAATGATGAGACAGTTACATTAAAAAGCTCTCCTCCCACCTGAGGTACACACTCAATGCCACTGTCAGATCCCAGGCACATTTGGAAACAAAGAATGAAGTTATCAAAAAAAAATCCAAAACCAAAACAAAACAAAATAACAACAACACAACCCCCAAATGCTTCAAGAGAACAAGAAGAGTTCTTGTGCAGCCATTTCTTCTAAACTGGAATCCTCCTGGAGGTGAGAGGGAGACTCAAATATAACACCCAAGAAATCTTTGGAATCTGGGGAAGTAAAAAAATGTTCCAAGACTCACAGGTGCCCCCCCACCAAGGCCTTAAATGCATCGAACAACTGCTGTGGAGCGGGACTCTCCAAGGCACTCTCCTGACTGCAAAGTGTGCCGGGAACGCTAGGCAGCAGCTTTATTGGGTCATCATCAAGGCTGGGCTGGGCTTTTTCATGATGCATTTGCCTTTGAGTCATCCATGCTCCTGTGAGAAAATTCTCACCCATCCATTCATCATCTATCCACCCATCCATCATCTGCCTATCCATCCATCCATCCATCCATCCATCCATCCATCCACCCATCCATCATCTGCCTATCTATCCATCCATCCATCCATCCACCCATCCATCATCTGCCTATCTATCCATCCATCCATCCATCCATCCACTCATCCATCATCCACCCATCCATCAATTCATCCACCCATCTACCTATTCATCATCTATCTATCTATCTATCTATCTATCTATCTATCTATCTATCTATCTATCTATCATCTATCTACCTATCATCTCTGTCTGTCTGTCTATGTATCCATCCATCCATCTATCTACTGATCCATCCATCCACTGACCCATCAATCTTTCCATCTATCCATCCATCCAAACATCCATCTACCTACCCACCTATGTATCATCCTATCCATCGATCTGTTTATTCATCTGTCTATCTCTCTGTCTGTCTGTCCATCTGTCTATCTATCTATCCACCCACCTCCCCACCCATCTGTCTGTCTGCCTGCCTGTCTATCTGTCTGTGTGCATATCTCTGTACATGGACAGGACATAAAGGACAGGCAAGAGTTGGGTCTCTTAGAGCTGGTGCTTAAGCAGCTTTGAGCTCTCTCATGGGTGCTGGGCTTTGAACTTAGGCTCTCTGGAAAATCATTATAGACTTTAAACCATTGGCTATCACCTGCTGCTGTCAGTGACCCCAGTGAGCCTGCCGCTGTGTTGATCCAGACACTGTGTCACTGTGGCAGTGGAGTTAGGGCAGATACAAACACCAGTGAGATGCCATTGAC
Source organism: Rattus rattus (assembly GCF_011064425.1). NCBI lineage: Eukaryota > Metazoa > Chordata > Mammalia > Rodentia > Muridae > Rattus > Rattus rattus. The sequence continues at coordinate 48,184,121 of NC_046168.1, read as the reverse complement.
AGACCACAAGCACGCATGCGTGTTGTTAAGAATCCACTCATTTCTTTACACACATGCCAAGACATCCTGCTGAAAGAAACCCTCTTTCAAGAAATAGTGCTGGAGTATTCACACATGAGGAAATCCACACATGGAAAATGAAACTGGGCTCTGACCTACATTCATCATCTTGGAAAATCAATTCAAAATGACTGCAACCCTAAATGTGTTAATGAAGATGATAAAATTCCTAGTTGAAAACAGGCTGGTTGTTGCCCGGAATTGTTGAGTGACTGTCATGGTGGTGTGCTTTGACTGTGAAATATCCCCTGTAGGCACATATGTTTGAAAACTTAGTCCCCAGCTGATGACATTATTTGGGACAGCCTTGTGGAAGCTTTAGGAGGGGAGCCTTGCTGCATACATGTCCTGAGGTTTTCTAGCCCTGTCCTACTTCCTGTCCACTGCGCTTTCTGACTGCAGACACAATGTGACCAACTGCCTCATGCTACTGTGCCTACACCTTCCCATCCTAATGCACTGTGTGCACTTGACCTGGGAGACAAAGTCAGCTGTTCTTCCATTAAGTTATGTCTGTCAGGCATCCAGCCACGGTGACAAGGGAAGTCCCTCATGCACATCGGCATGGGATTCTTCTTCAAGGATGAAAGTATTCCAGTACTTTTATTCTAATACGAATTGTCCTGATAATTTCACAAATCTATGAGTTATACTAAAATCACTATCAGGGGTATTTCCAGTGAAAGATTTTATTATTGTAAATTATTATTTTTTGCATTTTTATTGGATATTTTATGTATTTACATTTCAAATGTTATTCCCTTTCCCCTCCTCTCCCATCCCCCCTCCCCCTGCTTCTAGGAAGATGCTCCCACTTCGACCTACCCACTCCCACTTCAATGCCCTGGCAATCCCCTATACTGGGGAAACAAGCCTTCACAGGACCAAGGCCTTCTCCTCCTATTGATAAAAATTATATCTCAGCGATAGCTACATGGTTAATAAGTATATGAAAGGCTGCATAGCTGCCTCGGGGAGAATGCACTTGGAAAGTGGTCCAGCAGTTAAGTTGTACCAGCAGAGAGGATGAGATGAGAGGGGGAAGGACGCCAAGTGTTGGGGAGATTACGGTGCACCAGAGCACTCATTGGCAGTGAGGGGGAAGTTGGTGCAACCAATGCACTGAGCTTACACGTTTGGAGCTCGCTCTACACAGAAAGGTGTGCACTTCATAAGAAGTCTCTTGTTGTCTTTAACAACCCTAAACCTAAAACTTCTCAAATGCCCATCCATAACTTCCCAGAGGTCTACCCGTGATAGAATGAACAGAACGTGAGACATTGAGACACAAATACATCTTTAATAAGGACCTGCACTCACTGTATGCACTGTGGCACTAAGGCAAGTCCCACCAAATGAGAAAGCAAGTGTGCCTCATAAGAGTGTGAAGTGGATGTTGACCACTGTGCCTCATGAGAGTGTGAAGTGGATGTTGACCACTGTGCCTCATGAGAGTGTGAAGTGGATGTTGACCACTGTGCCTCATGAGAGTGTGAAGTGGATGTTGACCACTGTGCCTCATGAGAGTGTGAAGTGGATGTTGACCACTGTGCCTCGTGAGAGTGTGAAGTGGATGTTGACCACTGTGCCTCGTGAGAGTGTGAAGTGGATGTTGACCACTGTGCCTCATGAGAGTGTGAAGTGGATGTTGACCACTGTGCCTCATGAGAGTGTGAAGTGGATGTTGACCACTGTGCCTCGTGAGAGTGTGAAGTGGATGTTGACCACTGTGAGAGAGTGTGAAGTGGATGTTGACCACTGTGCCTCATGAGAGTGTGATGTGGATGTTGACCACTGTGCCTCATGAGAGTGTGAAGTGGATGTTGACCACTGTGCCTCATGAGAGTGTGAAGTGGATGTTGACCACTGTGCCTCGTGAGAGTGTGAAGTGGATGTTGACCACTGTGCCTCGTGAGAGTGTGAAGTGGATGTTGACCACTGTGCCTCGTGAGAGTGTGAAGTGGATGTTGACCACTGTGCCTCGTGAGAGTGTGAAGTGGATGTTGACCACTGTGCCTCATGAGAGTGTGAAGTGGATGTTGACCACTGTGCCTCATGAGAGTGTGAAGTGGATGTTGACCACTGTGCCTCATGAGAGTGTGAAGTGGATGTTGACCACTGTGCCTCATGAGAGTGTGAAGTGCATGTTGACTGCTGTGCCTCGTAAGAGTGTGAAGTGGATGCTGACAAAAGGGAGCCGATCAGCTGGTGTGCACTTGAGGCTTATTAGAAGCCTAGCATGCTTGACGGCTTAGGAGTGTCTTAGTCACTGTTTAATTGATGATCAAGGTAAACCACAGAAGAAAGGGTTTACTTGGAAGCATGTCAACAGGCACGTCAGAGTGGTGCTGGGAACTTAATCCTTGCCCACAGTACGAGGAGGTAACTGCCAGTAGTGTAGGCTTTTGAAATCTCCACACCACCTCCACCGACACATCTCCTCCAACGACCCTATACTTCCTAATCCCTTTGAAACAGCTTTACCAACTGAAGACAAAGCTTTCAACTATATGAGCCAACGGGGACGTTCTCATTCAAGCCACCACAAGTGGTGTGCTGGTCAGTTTTATGACAACTCGATACAAGCTAGAAGTACTCTCAATTGAGAAAATGCCTCCATAGGATTTGCCCACAGGCAAATCTATAGTGGATCTTCTTGGTTGATAATTGATGTGGGCGGTGCCACCCCTGGGGTAGTCTTGGATGCTATAAGCAAGATGAGCAAGTCACGGGTACAAGCTGGTAAGCAGCATTCCTCCATGGCCTCTGCCTCAGCTCCTGCTTCCAGGTCCCTGCCCTGACTTCTCTCAGTGATCGACTGTTACCCGGGAAGATAAACAGACTGCTTTCTCTCCAGGTTGCTTTTGGCCATGATGTCTTATCACGGCAGTAGAAACCCTGAATCCCTAACTGACAAGTTGGTACTAGGTTGCGGGGCACTGCTGCGTCAGATCTGGCCTTCGGAGGATTATGAAGCGTTGGAATGAAAAAGCCATTGTGTTCTCAAGCTTCAGTGGGCTGTACTGTGGGAGCTTTGGAGACAAGAATGTTGATAGAAAAAGGCAGACTCTACAGGCCTGTCTTGTGACATTTCAGAGGGAAGCTTTGAGAGTCTCTTAAAGATGCTATCAGGGTTCTTTGATATTTTGAATTAAGAACCACTGAAATGAGTCATTTGCTTTATTAGAACGATTGAATCTGGTTAGGTGGAATTAAATAGTTGGTGAAGATTAAGGAAAGACCAGGGTCACTGAGATGTAATCTTCGAGGCAGTGGTTTTGATGTTGTTGTTGCTGCTGCTGCTGTTGTTGTTTTCAGGGTCAGCACACAGAAGCTGTGGCCAGGCTGGTACCTTGTTCTGGCAGCTGAATTGGTAATGTCTAGGATTTCCCAAGTGGTGCTTGGTTTGAGGGAATGAAGGGGTTCAGCTGAGGCTTTGTACTGTGTGGCATGGATGGAGTCGCTGAGTAGAGGCCAATAGAGGCTATCGGTGAAGGCACAGCCCAGTTACAAGGGAGACTCCAATATTTTTGAGAAGCCAGTACTAAGACCAGCATAAGAAAGAGCTATGGAGTCAGTCTAGGAGACAAGGTGTGTGTGTGCTGCAGAGGGTGAAGCTAGAGAAGTGACCCAGGCCCACTGGAACCCCGAAGATTGACAGGGAATCTCTGAGGTCTGGCACTGCCCTTTTTTCAGACTGTTAGACTTTGTGAGTATTTTAAAGAGACTGTTTGTTGTTGTTTTGGGTTTTTTTTGTTTTTTTTTGTTTATTTGGGTTTTTTTGTTGTTGTTGTTGTTTTGTTTTGAGACAGGGTTCCTCTGTGAAGCCATGGCTGTCCTAGAACTCACTCTGTAGACCAAGCTAGCTTCAAACTCAGAAATCTGCTGGCCTCTGCTCCCCAAGTGCTAGGACTAAAGGCATGTGCCACCACAACCTGGTCAAAGACCGAAGTTTTAAAGCATTTAATTTATAAATTCTGTGAGCCTTTTAGAAAGTAGGAAAGCTTTATACTTTCATGTTAATATTAACATGACAGCTTGGGGATAACAAGAAAAGGAAAGGTTATGGTTTACTAGTGATGGCTTGTGCGTCAACTTCACAGAGTTGTGTTGGTCAGTTTTTATGTCAACTTGATACAAGTTGGAGGCATTTGGGAAGAGGTACTTTCAACTGAGAAAATGCCTCCATAGGATTTGCATGTAGGCAAGTTTACAGTGTATTTTCTTGATTCATTATTGACGTGAGTCCAGAGAACTGTGGGAGGTACCACTTCTGGGCTGGTGCTATAAGCAGGCTGAGCAAGCCATGGGGAGCAACCCAGTAAGCACTGTTCCTTTAAGAGTTCTGCTTCAGCTCCTAGCTCCTGGTTCATGCCCTCACATCCTCCAGTGATGGACTATCCCCCGGAAGATGAAATAGATCCTTTCCTTCCCAAGGTACTTTTGGTCACACTATTTTTATCAGAGAAGTGGGAAACCTAACTAGGACAAAGGGTGCACTCATCTTTATCTGGTAGTAGGAACAGAAATTAGAGACAATGACAACTAATAATCATGCCATGGACAAGTGAGGTGATGCTTAGCCCCTTACAGAAGTTGCTTAGCCCCCTGGGTTGTCAGGAAAGTCAGTGCTTGACTTCCTGGGAGTCTCCTGGTTTCTCGGTTGTTTATAATAGATACAGGCTCATTTCTGGACAGACAGCTACAGGCTGTAGATCAGAGTTCTGGGTCTATTATGGTCAAACCACTATCTATAATATACCTGTATTATGGGTCCTCCAGTATAAAAAATCATGAGATGTTTACGTATACAATACAGATACATCTCACAAACACAATGTCATAAGCCAGACAAGATCCACACCACACTCTGCAGTATCAAAGCAAGCAATGTTAATGTAATTGTCCTGTGCGGTCCTTGGGCTGTGACAGTCAGGGATAGGAACTGATGTGGCTCTGAATATTAGAACCCAGCAGTGTGAGCATGTTTCTGTACTTAGTGAAGACTTCAACAAAACATTGAAAGGATAGTAGGGCAAGCAATTCATGGTGCTTCAGTATGAGGGCTGCAAGACTGAGAGACATGTGTCTGGGTATTTTCTTTCCAGGCCTTTTTTAAAGGGATGAGCTGGTATTTCCTCCCACCTGACTCTGAGAGCTGTCTTCCTTCCATATTCAAAAGCACTGGAGTGATGCGTACTGTCACTTGGGTGGCCTTGGCAGTGTCAGGATGAACAATGGGGCCAAGCACAGAGTGGGCGAAAGATGCTTTGTGGGCAGCATAGTGACAGCAACCCCAGAGAGAAAGAGGTGGAGGATGTGCTGGTGGCCCAGAGTAGGCAAGCTTTACACAGACGTCTCTAAGGAAAGAAGTGGCTTCTCACTCATGGAGCCAGAGTATAGACTTCCGCAGCACACGGGGTCAACGGGGTATCGCCATAGACACACTGATGTCTCTGCTGCAGCCTGTGCATTCTCGTGTGGGATCTGAGGATGATGACAGTGTGTCGTGCAAAGGGCCTGGTTGTGTCTGGGCTATCCCAGACTGCTTCAACCAAGACCTGTGGGAGTCTGGGAAGAGTCTGCTTCAAGTCCCACTGAAGTTGCTCCTTTCCCACCAGCCTAATACGATAGTGGCCCCCAGACTAGAGCCCCCATCCTCCACTACATGCCTTTGTGAGCCTCTCAGCTCTGAGTTCCTAGGGCTAGTGGTATTCTCTCTATTTCTTGACAAGTCTATTTCAAGTCAGCACAGACAGACCAAAGAAAGAATTCCATCCAAATCCAGCTTGGGAGTTTATTGGCAATACTTACAGGAGCACGGGTAACTTGGGCAGCTGCATTACCAAAATGCTCGCCCCAGCAGGGGTGCCACAGAAGTCAGCTGTGCAACTTGCAAGTCAGTGCCTCCCCTGACTCTCTTCCTCTCCCCGCAGTTGTGTGCTGTACGTATAAGCCGGGACAAGAGCCTCCAGAGACCCGTGTGTCGTGATCCTGAGTCTTGGAACTTTCTTGTGAGTCTCCAGAGTGCTCCTCCCCACCCTCCACAAGGAGATGTTTCCATCTGGAGGGAACGGCAAAACGTCTTCTTACTCTCCCATGTGCCTTACCATGGTTGCTCTCTGCCTCTCACCAAAGCTGAGTATGTGTCCCCCATTCCACACGCCCTGTGTGCAGGGAATTGGCTTCCATACCTGGGGCCTGCACCTGAACACAGCCTGCTAGTGCCCCTGAGGCAATCCTATGAGGTTGAGCCCCACCTCCTTCACCCCCCCCCCACCGCTTAGAAATGGCTGGGAGGGGCGCTGTATCCTCTCTAGACTCACCAAGCCAGAAAGGAAGAGACTGCAGAGAAGGCTTCCATGTCTCGACCAGGAGAACCCTAAGACATTCCATCTCACACTTGCTACTGTTATTATTTCCACTTGCTAAAGTGTCACGGTGTATAATACCAGCAAAATATACCTGCTTAATGTGTGGAGCATCCCCTCCCCCTCAAACCATTTTACATGTACCCATTTGTCTTCAACACCGCCCCCCACTATGGTTAAGTAAGAGCAGTGGTGAGATCCAAAGATTCCTGCCTTACACAGCATGCATGTCGTGATGCCCAACACCCCAAACAAATATGCTTTTAAGAAATCATCCAGAAATATGCCGGAACACATGCGATTGCTTTATTTTTTAAGTTTTCAACTATAAAGAGTTGCAGAAGACTTTTGCTGACGGTAGGTGAGGAATGGGATGTGGAAATGGAGACACCTGGTACAGTGGGGACCTGAGGGACATGGATCTGTAGGCTCAGGGCCACCTTTGGGTGTTTTGTACCCTCATAATGCTGCCCACACCTGGAAGAACCATCTACTGTGAGGAGAGAGAAAGACGCCTTGGGGTAAGGGATCGTGAGATCGGAGAGCAAGCCAGCCGGAGGAAGAGCAGTCCGGGCGGAACATGGCAAATCACATCTCAGAGGTACTGATGGGGAAGTAGGCACTGAGAGCTTAGAGGGTAGATATGGGCTCAGCGCTAGTGTTTTCAAGGCTCATCATACATATAAAGGCTTTGTGTCTTTTATCTGGGAACTGAATGACCTAAGGTGGGGTAGAAACCCTCGATTAAGGATTAATATTTACCACAACACTGAGTTTAGGGAGGCTGAAAAAGTTAAAGTGATGTTATTGAAGATGTAATCTAGCTTGACCCTTGAACTTGAGCTGCCACACAATTTTTTTTTTCAAGACAGGGTTTCTCTTGAACTCCCTCTGTAGGTAAAAGTGACCTTAACTCAGAGATCCTCCTGCCTCTGCCTCCTGAGCGCCGGGATTAAAGGACTATGCTTCCACTGCCCAGCACCACACAGAATTAAAACCGACTCCCGGGGAGTGTCAGTGATTCCGGCCATACCCTCCTGCACCCGAATGCTCCAGACATGCTGTGGTCCTGTCCCCTTCTATCCAGAGAAGGAGCAGGAGTTGTGGCTGCTCTGTGAAAACTCACGGTTTGGAGAGTTGTGGGGGCCATTTCGGGGGTGCTAAAGTCAGGCGCAAGTCCCTCCGCCTGTCTGCGGTATGTGCCTCATGCCACTCCACTCAAGTGGTTTCCTGGAGCGTGCTGGCCTGGTGCTCCTGGTCTTCTCTGTGTATCTGAAAACCTCAGGTCCTGTTGCCTCCTCATGCCTACAGAAGCTGCTCCCCATAGGTTCCACGAAGCAATGGCTTTGCTCGGCCTATACAAGGAATACATGCTTAAACCTTGAATCTTTAAGAGCTCCTTGCACAAAGCGGGAACTCCAGAAGTTCCCAAATGACAAGCTTGACTAGGAGAAATGAATCACCAAAAACGCATGCTCCAGCAAATACCAAAGTAGACAGGCCTGAATGGGGGCGGTACAGATGACGTCACGGCGGAACAAGGTAGGCTGGCACAGGGCTGAGACATGTAGCCAAGACCTCACCCAGCACACCACCCGTGAGGGCCTGTGCATTTCTTGCACTCGACAGTTAAGGCCCCACTGCCTTTATCGTATCCCAGGAAAATAGCAATTTGCTCCAGTCCTTGTAGCCCAGTGTTGAGGGTGGCGCGTGCCTGATAACGGGAGGAGGGTGACAGATCGGCCTGCGCATGGGCTTCGGCATCTTGCTGGGAAGCATAATAAATTGTGCAGAGCCAAGCAGAGGACAGGGCCGGTGCGACTCCACCTCCAGTAGCCAAATAACTGAGCCCCGGCTCCGTAATTATGCTGTGTGAAAATATGGGATTAATTAGACGGCGCACGCACACACTGTCGTGTCATTAAAGGCTGCCTGTGCTCCGAGCTGCTTTCTGGCTGCCTCCAACATGAAAAGACAAAGTCTCCTGTTCACACTCCGGCTTATTATCTTACTTAAGGTCACTTAAGCTGCCTTCCCTGGGCGGGCCGTGTGCGTGGCCCTTTGTCATATTAATTTCGTTATTTTTACCTGCTTTAACAAAGGCTGTGCTGAAAAAGGATGATTTTTAGTAAAAGCCATCAGTTTGAGGCCTGGAAAGATGGGAGGTGGGAGGTGGGAGGTGAGAGGTGGGAGATGGGAGGTGGGAGGTGGGAGGCGGGAGGCAGGACCTCTGCCCCAGAAGTGCCTCCAAGTTCAATTCAGATTTAACTCTTTAGATTCCTCTAGCACCTGATGCCTCAGTGAGCAGGCGTAGACGCATGTCTCTCAGCAGGACATGGAGCAGAGCCTGAGATGAGGAAGGAAGTGGGTACGCCAGACAGACTAGCTGTCCAGAACTGTGGTCACACAGGCCCTCAGTAACTGGGTCAGAGCTTTAAGGTCTTGGCTACCAGAGGCTGTGAGGTATCCAGTTCACAAGGCGTGGCAGTGCTGTTTGAGAAGGCAGGCTCTTGGTGACTGGGGATCTGGTCAGACCCTCAGCATCCTCCTGAGATGCAGGTGTCAGCTGAAGGTGGCACAGATCCTTCCACAGACAGAGACATTGGCTGCACATACACTGTCCTTGCAGCAGATGGCCGAGGAGCTCCCACTGTGGATAGGCCTGGGACAGCATCACCTTTAAGGAGCCAGCAAAGAACATTCTGGAAAGACCCAAGGAAGAACGTTTCCAACTGAAGCAGAACTTCCCAAACAGATTACTGCTTAAATCTCACTCATACATGCATACTCAGACATTCTCTCTCTCTCGGGCACATTCACAGTGTCTCACACACAAATACTCATCCTCTGGTGAACATGTGAATCCATACATGTAAACCTACACACATGTGAGTGTGAAGATCTCACATGTTAAGTGAGACCTCACATCTTAAGTCATGTACATTTAAGAACCCGTGTGCACATGCATGACTTGGTGTGTCCATAAGCATGTGCCTATACATCTACACATATATGAGTATCAGCATTTATGTGCATGAGACAGTATCTGTGCATGTGTGTGAGGGTGTGCATGTGTAAATGAGGGAACGTCTGCGTATACATACGCATGTGTGAGAGACAGTGTATTTGTGTGTGAGACAGTGTCTGAGTGTGCTCGAGTGAGAGAATGTTTTTGTTTTTGTTTTTATCTCCCAGACTCAAGACTGAGATTTTTATCTTTATATATTTTTTAAAAACCTTATTATCAAAAGTTGCAAATAAAAAAAAACCCATCACACACTGAAACGAATCTGTCCCCAGAGCACAGGGCTAGCTTTTGTTGGGGTTTTCACAGATTGAAGAAAGCACCACCCTCCCCATCAGGTTAGGGTGTGAGCACACACCTCTCCCTTTCTAAAACAGAAGATCCAGGGATCCTTTTCACTCAGTTCTACCAAGAGCCATTGTGAGCAGCTCTGTCTCTGCACAGGACTGGGATGGGTGAGGGAGTAGGACTGAGGGGGACCAGAGAGGAGACATTCTGCCATTAGAAAATAAGGTAATTTTAACTGAATTACACTGAAAATGACCTTTGCAATAGGTAATAGGCAATCTGAGGCAGGAAGAAGGAGCTGGAACTCGGCAAAATGAAGTCCGCCTTGTGGCTTGAAAAATGGGAAATCCAAGAGGGAAAGGAGAGCGAGTCAAGCGCAGGATGTCACAGGCAGGCTGATGGGAGAGAAGCCATTATGGAGGGTAGAGTCATTAGCAAAGGCAGAATGATTATAGGAAAGTTCTTGAAATTAAAGAGACTTTTTTCCCCCCAAAAGAGAGAGAGGCTTCATAGGATGTGTCAATAGAAATGATGCTGTTGCCTGGAAGGAACACACTGTGGACTGGGCAGACAGTTGCCTCCAGAGCTTTCCAGTCACAACCGTTCCGAGGGATCCTTTCTTTCTTCTCCCTTCATTGTCAAAACAACAGCTGCACTTTTATTCTGCTGACTCCTTCTGGTCACCTCTCCCTTCAGTAGGATTTGACTTCCTAACTGAGGTCAAGAGTAATTTTTCTTTTTTAGAGTATATATGTGTGTGGGAAAAACACCCCAAGGCTCTGAGAAGCTTCCCAGGTGAAACGGTAAGACCTTCCTCCCGTTTCCGTAGTGAAAGAGGCTAGACTGAAGTTTCGAGGGCTGGATGTTGTAACTTCTGTTTGGGGTTGACCCGGAGGCACATGGCTGTCTCAGAGGATTCTGCCTGTCCACCTGAGCGTTTGGCTGGGTCCCTGTGACTGAGGCTGGTGTGAATGGTGTTCGGACACTTAGCTTGGTGTGGCCTGCTCACCAGTTGTCTAATGTTTGTGGCAAAAAGTACACAGAGCTGGCCATCAAGGTGTCCCTTCCTAAGAGGAGAGAACCTCTGATCAAAACATGTTATAGCTAAAAAGGCAATAAAAACGGGCAGTGACCTTTCAAAATGTCACTTCCTGCCAGTGACAGAGAGAGTGGAGATAACAAAGCTGATGTTTCTGAGATGCACCCCCGGAAAGACTGATGTGCAGCTGAGACTTAGAAGGAGTTGGCTCTCTAGAAACGTCTAGAACACGGATACAAAGCTTGAGTGATCTGGAAGGTCTCAGAGAGCTGCATGTGTTTGAGACGGCAACAGCAGAGCTACCTCCTCAAATCTCAAACCTGAGGTGAGATCCAGGAATCTACGCTTTGACAAGTATCCCAAGAATGTCCGTACCATGAATGTAGGAGAGTGGCAAATGCATGTCCACAGATCCTTTAATGTCACCTTGAAAAGGTGAGGCCAAATCCCCTGTCCCTTGACTGAACCTTTGAGGGCATTCCTAGCAAACAGAACAAGGCAGGGGTAATGGTATGAAGTGATGGGGGCCAGCTTCTAAGGGACACTGGAGACTCGGCTTCTCAGATCCCTTCCTCTGAGAAAAATGTCCCCACTTAGGATGTCGTCCATGCATGTCTCATGCTTGCAGTGTTCCTCCAGCCCTGTCATGTCTTCAGATGACAGTAGACCTTGCTGATCCTTGAACTGGGACCCTATGGTATAAGGTAATGAAGATTCCGAATGCATGGTACTTGCTGTCATTAATACTGCCATATCTTGAGGAACTAGTGGGGTTAGGGTGCAACATAATCTCATCTGTGTTTTCAAAAGACCATTCTGGATTGTAAAAAGGAACTCAAAGAAACAAAGACGCCATTGCCACTAGTTCAGACAAGAGATATTTGTGGGTGGTCTGAGTGGTGGCTATGGAAGTGTTGGGAAGAGGAGTGTGTGGGACTTAAAGCATTAGAACACAGAAGGAAAAGCCTTTTTGGGGAAACTTATCTGCAAAAACTAAGAGACAATGATGTCATCGAGGGAGATGGGAAAACTCCTGGAGAGCGGTTATGTATAGATCAGGGTTCTGGTTCAACATTCGTGTGATGATGGCGATTATGATAATGTTGACATTGATAGCACTGGTGACATTGATGATGATGGTAGGGATGATGGTGGTGATGATATCGACAAATGTACTGATGGTGAAGGCCATCGCGATGATCACGATGGTGAAGGTCAAGGTGACAGCCTTTGTCATGATAATGGTGGTGATGTCTCAAACAAAGGTAATGATGGTGACTATTGGGGTCACAATTAGACTAGGGATAATGACAGTGATGGCGGCGATGATGATACAGGCGTTGATGACAGTTACGTGATGCTGCTTACTGTTATCCTTATGGTGATGGTGATAGTGACAATGATGCAGAAGGGACAAAGATTGCGTTGATAACTTACATTTTTGAACACTTGTTCTTCATTAGGCACTCTCATAACTGCTTTCCTATATTAACTCTTATAAAATTATGAGGGCGAACCCATTCAAGAGATGTTAAGGGGCACATTCCGTAAATAAAGATCTTTTGGTGCTTATGAGGCATTCCCGATGCAAAGATTATCCAAACAAACAAAATTCTCCCTGCAGAATCATGATATCTGTTGAGCTGCAGATTTCTACACTCATGAGCTTATTCTTCTCCCCTCAAACCTGCGGTGAGATCCAGGAATCTGCATTTTTAATAAATATCTTGAGAATGTCTGATCCTAATGGTTTAAGGCAGTGATTTCCAAATGCAGGTTGGTTCACATGTGTGTTGAACTAGCTCAGGGGATGGGATAAAGGGCAGTAGAATGCGGACGACCAGCATATCAGAGCAGTGAGGATAAAGCCTGCTTTGTGAGCCTTCCTTGGGTCACAGGGAGCTCAATCAGTTTCAGATTCACCAGACTAGGGCATACACTTTGACAAGGAGGCATAGTTTGGCATAGGGGATTGGCCACCAGAGAGGTGCTGTAGATAGCCAGTTCCCCTGGCTTGGTTGGGCTCATTAAGTCAAAGGAGTTTCTGCAAGGAGCGGGTATTCCCATCTATCAGTTTCCAGTCTCAGGGTAGGCCTGGGTCACTTCTTGGAGTACCTATGTTTTCAAGATGCCTCCTTCTCCTCCTCCTCTTTCTTGTTTTCCTCCCCCTCCTTCCCCTTCCCCCTCCTCCCCCTCCTCCCCCTCCTTCCCCCTCCTCCCCCTCCTTGTCTTCTCCTCCCTCCTCCTCCTTCTATCAGCTTCCCTCACCTTCTGGTTAAATCAGAGCCCCAGTATACATCTTTCTACTGATACTTCTTTATGCAGGCAATGGAGGGCCAGTGTGTTGACCACGCAGGTCAGATCCAATTCGTGTTGAGATGGTGACTCTGGCAGTGAGAGATCAGTGGAGCTTAGCAGAATGAGAGGAGAGTCTGAGACCTTAGGGCTGGTTCTAGGGACTCAGGTCAAAGATGGTGACAAGTTAGCCAGTCTGCTACTCTCTAAACCAAAGTAGCATGTAGACCCTCAGCCAGCACGGATATAGGGGCTCCCCAAGGGCAAGTCCCAGTCACACTTAGTGGCCATGAAGTTCCCATCCTCTCCTGATTCTCTGGAGCATGGTGTCTGATGTTTGGGATAGAAATCTAGAAGGCTGTTTTCAAAGGCTATCTGTTGTGTTAACCTGGGATGGGAATCAGGAGCTAATGCCTACAGCTGAAGTCTATACTTTGGGGAATTAAAGGGGAAAGTTAATGCTCTTTACTTTTCAGTCCAAGTTCAGAAACAGTTGAAAAGGAAGATGTCAAGGATGTGTTGGTGTTTCTACTAATAAGCTGATTGAAGTGTCTGGCTAACAATGCTTTCAACTCACCCCACAGTGTCCCCTTCCCATACACACAGTGTCAGCTCTTGGGGACACCCAGGGGCACACCTGATTCAGTGTGGGATAGAAGGGACAAGAAAAGAAAGCAAACCAAGTTCACTTGGCCTCAACCACACAAATCCCAGCAGCTATCTTCATATCTGAAGCTCAAGTCTAAGAGAAGAAAAGTTTACCCATGTTGGGTGTTAGCATTTTCCCTCCTAGACATGAGGCCACACATTTAACTCTTCCCATTTGACTGCTAATGAGAAGGGCTGGGAGCAGGTTGTAGACCAGCAGATACGTTGGTGGTGTCATATATGCCATAGGGGAAGCAGATGGACTTCAATACAGAGTCCTGGCATTAGCCAGTTGGCCAGTAGCTAGTGTAGCAAAGTCTGAGATGACTCACTTGAAGTTAATTCCTCATTGGCACAGGTATTTGGGCCGGGCGGAGGGGCGGGGGAAGATGCATGCTTGCCCAAACTAAAATGACGTCAGACAATCAGCAGTCGGGAAACCTGATAAGCCCGAGGCCCAGCACCCTTCCTCTCTAGAGGACAGCTACTGACCTCCTATGATGGTGAGTCTCATTGTCCAGTCCATGCAGTTTTGTGCTGCAGGAAATATCCCACTTCCTGGTCACACCAGAGATATGCGAGCACTATTCCCATTCCATACATTCAAAGTGAGTCATGCAAATAGATTCAAGATGGCGGAGTAGGTCAGCAAAACCATCTGGGCTGTAAAGAGCTGGTAATATCTGAGTGTTCCTATTTAAATATATCATTATAAAAGTTATCCAGTACACAATAATATGTTATTTTGTCTTTTGCTCAGATAACATGGCCAGTTTGATTATTACATAGCTAATTGGTAGGGAATTACTATCAGTTCATCTAAAGTTACAGACTCAATTACGTCTCAATAGCAATATAGTGTGTGTGTGTGTGTGTTTGCACACATGCATATGTGCACATGTGTGTGAATGCCTGCGTACTTTTCCAACAAGTCATTCCATGGACTGTGGACGGAAAATCTCTTTGTTTGGACATCTTGCACTGTGGCCAGTGATTTGGCAATTTCCTGATGCTACCAGGCTCTAAAGCAAAGGGGGAGAGAAGCATGGCTTAGAGCCAGCCAGTCAGTCAAGCATGGCGAGGCAAATGGGCATCCAGTTCAGTCAGAGAGGGAAGTGTCGCTTGTTTTTACAACAGAGGGTCGTTTGCTTCCTACGACATTAGTACATTATGTTTTTCTAATGATCAGAAAATCAGCACTGGTCAAATATTAGAGGTGAAGTAATCCCTAGCAGGGAGGGGGCGGCAACCAGCCCTTTTCGCGCTGTCTACTCTCCAGGGAGCCTTGTGTTCTGCCTTTGCTCCAGCTCCAGGGTTTCTTGGACCAGTTCAACGGCTGTTCTGTTCCTCCAACCAGGGACACCTCTCCACCTTCTCCCAAGCTCTCTCACCCCATCACCCACCCCCAAGCCGCCTTCCAGGGAGCGACCAGACTGGGACATTTTTCCATCCAGGTGAGAGATGGTGATACAACACTAACATTTTAGTGTGTCAATCTCAGTGTCTGTTCACTTCCCAAGATGAACGAGTCCATATTCTCACCACCACTCCCCCCCCATCACTTAATTATGAGATGATTTGTATTAAATTCATATTCATAGTGTGAATATCATGACTGTGGATATTGTGTGTGGACAAACCAGGTATTATATGGTACTAGCATTTGATTTTTGAATGCCTATTTATTTTTCTGACACTAATAACTACCTCTCTATTCTTAACAGCTTAGATCATTTGTTCTAAACTATCTACACCTTCAAAACCTATTTTCTATACATGTCAGTATTACATCAAGTCATTTCTTTAAAAAGTTATGTGTGTGGGTGTTTTGCCTACATGCATGTCTGTATATCATGTGCATACTTGGTGGCCACAGAGACCAAACGACAGCATCAGATCCTCTGGTACTGGAGTTATAGTTGGTTGTGAGCAGCTATGTGGGTGCTCTTAATTGAACTCAGGTCCCTTGGCAAAAAGCTAGAGGTCCTAACTAGTGAGCCATCTCTTCAGCCCGCTATTTCTTTCATTACAGCTCCCCTTTGATGTGTTCTGGCAACTGTCACTTTGTGCATTTCCTTTATCTCCCTTAGTCTGTCTTTCATTCCCAAATCCTGGGACAAATCTAGCTTCTTCTAGAATAAAGTTTTCAGTATCTTCATGAAAAGGGAACAGAGAGGTTAATCCTCAGAGAGATTGCATATCAGATAGTCTTGATTCTATCATTGCACTCGATTGATAGTTTAGCTGGATATAGAATTCATTGTGGCAACAAAAGATGTTTCATCCACATTTACCCTAGACCATCTCCTTTGGTCTAAGGCTGAGCTGGCTACATCCAGACATTCCCTCACCAGAGCTCCTGGTTCCTGCTACAGGCACAGCTATGCAGTTTAAAAGTCAATCACAGTCTTGGAAAGATGGACAGATGCAGTCCCACTTCCATGGTTGTTCAGTCTTCACAGTGCAATGATCGTGCACAGTCTCAAGGAGAGGGAGCTACAGAGGATAGACAGCCCCATAGGAAGTCATTTCAAAGTCACTAAGAAGTGGGATCTTAGCTGAAGTCACTGTGAAGAGCAGACATCTACCCTGTATATGAGTCTTCACCGCTGGGGTCTTCACTGTCTCTGCCTCCACCTTCAGACACACACACAGGACAGGGTCTGAACTGTGTGTTTTAGTTAGGGTTTCCACTGTTGTGAAGCGACACCATGATCAAGGCAACTCTTATAAAGGCAAACATTTAATTGGGGCTGGCTTACAGTTTCATAGGTTCAGTCCACTAACATCATGGCGGGAAGCATGGCAGCCTGAAGGCAGACCCGATGCTGGAGGAGCCAAGAGTTCTCCATCTTAATCCTAGGGCAACCATAAAGAGACTGCCTTCCACAGAAAGACAGGAGGAGGGTCTCTTCTGCACTGGGCAGGGCTTGAGCATAGGACCTCAAAGCCCACCCCCACAGTGCCACATTTCCTCCCACGAGGATAATTCCTATTCCAACAAGGAGGTACCTCCTAATAGTGTCACTTCCTTGGGGTCAAGCATTCAAACACATAAGCCGATGAGGGGCCAAACCTACTCCAACCACCACAGGGTCCATTCTTCAGGGAGCCTGTACTGCCCTAGCTTACTTCAGAAGCCCCAAAAGGAGAACCCAGGAATGTGAAACTAAAGGACACTGAAATATAAGAAATAAAGATGAAAAGACCCTGAAATCCACAGGAAAGAAAGCAGCACTCAGACACAGCAAGAGGACATGCAGGTCCCAGGTCTGACCATCTCCACACGGCAGAGCCTCCAGGTCTAGGTACTGCACCATGAAGCCTGAGCTTGATATTCCCTCGGAGTCCATGGGAAGACATTTGTGACCATTGGCAGGCTCACGGGAGCCAGGTTATGTTCAGATGGACGACATTATAAACAACCTTTCTGGGTCCTTGCAGCAATGAGTAGTCTGTTACCACCTTCACTCAGTGGAGCCATGCAAGACCCTTTGATTTCAACTTCTTTGGTGACACTTTGCCACTGGAGTCATGCACAGACTGCTTTATGTTTCTGGTATCCTCTTTGAACAGTTTATAACAGCTATCTGTTCTTGGGGCATAATGACAGAACTTCTCTATTCCTAAACTCTATGCTCAAAAACTGACTGAACACAGGGATGCAGAATGGCTGCAGGGACTCCCACTCACAGGCTCATGTGACGTAGTCATAGCTCAAAGTCCAGACTGAACATTGGCCCTTGGCTCAGGACCACAGCAGCATATCTGCCATCCAGGTCTGCAGAAGTCTTCTGGACTAGTTCTAGACTCATTCCCAGCAAGTATATCCTGTGGGGCAACTAGGGTCCCCTATAATTAGAAGCCCTTTATCCTGTGTGTGTTGTACAGTAGGGTCATGAGTGCCACAGGTCTTCTTGCATGTAAGAGAGGACTGGAGACTCTGCTCAGTGCACAGCCTCCCTGACTTCTGACAGAGGCTGACAATTTGTGGCAGATGTGTTTGGGGTGTATAGCCCCTCTGTTCTCCCCCCCCCAAGAATTATTCCACAAAGATGAATGGGTCCAGATCCCAAGTATATTGGGGAGTTGAGGCATGAATTTCAGAGTTGACAGTCAGGGTGTTCGGCCCTCCCTTTGGAGTTCTTCCCTACTCCAGGTCTCCTGGAGCAGCACTGATAATATGCTACTGTGCTAAAAGCAAGGCCACCAGGCAAATCCTTGTTTGCTTGGCTTCACCCCTTGACTTCTTGCCTAGTGTCAAAGATCGTTCTCCAGAAAAGAAAATGTCACAATCATTCACCATGAAAAGACGTGTCAAGAATGAATATCGAGTGGAATGAACAGCACCGGCCCAACATCTTAGGGCAGAAAGAAATCAGTCTATGAGCAAACATAAAGAACAGGTTTAGCCCAGTGCCAGGGGAATAGACTTTGACGCTTTCCTTGAGGTATGATGGTGATGATGAGGAAGGAAACTATACCTATAAAAAGCAAGAGAGGTCTTCTCTAAGACCTCTTACTGTGTCTAACATGTCTGTCAACCTCATGGGACCTTTGTCCTGAGGTTTAGTCCCAGAGCTCTGATGAGAACGTGATTGAACCGGTTTGACCAGGGGACTGTAGGTTCAGGATGCATTTCATTCCCTTTCTTCTGAGGAGCTTTGCTGCAGAACCGAGACCACAGAAGCAGAGAGGAAGGCAACTGAGCCAGCCAGGATGGAGGGAGTGGAGACTCTGTCCTAAGCTCTTCACTCCTGAGTGGTTCTCTGAGAATATTCAGTGCGTCACGGTGGTGGGGCCCCAAGAACAACAGCACAAATGCAGAGGCTTGGCTGCCATGTCCTACTTGGAAACAGTTCAGGAGCAGCGAGTGGCTGGGACTCTGCAAAATAAAGATAGGGAGGGGGACAGAATTGGGTAGGACCTTGCCCTTGAGGTTGGAAAGCCAGTCTCTGAAGGAGCAACCGCAGTGAGGGGGACTGCTGTGACCACCGCGGAGGCTGCAGAGGACGGGTGCCGAGATGTCCTGACTGCTATGCAGGAGCCAGGGGACGAGTGTCACTCAGAGAAACTTCCATTAACACGGTATCCAGTTTGGGAATGAGAAGTAAGGACCTTCCTCCGTGTTGGTTTTAAAGTCCCCACTTAACAGGTCATTTGAGGAGTAATGTGACGACTGGGAGAAACCGGGCCATGAAGGAGGACCCAGATGCTCGTGTCTATCCTGGTTGTACATCATCTTTTGATGGCGGTGAAAGTCAGGTTGAAATTAGGTCACTTTAAAAGAATTTATTAAAAGTCTCACACACACGCAGGCCATGGAGGAAGCACATGGTTCTTTGCTGGAGATATGAGGTTTGATTTATTGAACTGTGGGAAATGTCTTTGTGACCACATTCTAGGGCTTCAAACTATGGCCCTCCACGGCCACTTCTGGGCTAGTTCCTCAGCTTACACAACTCCAGGAAGAGAAACCAGAAACCTGGCCGGGGGAAGGGTTCAGGTCTGGAAAGCAGGAGGGCATTGTCTCAGCTCCATTTTCAGGCAGGAGACCTCTAGGATCCTGCTTCATTGGTTTTACAAACCAAGAGCCCAAGAGAAACAGGGTTTCTCCAGTACATCCTTGAGGACTACAACAGCGCCCTGTGTTTTGTAATTGCTGAATAGGCACTGGCCCTCATACCCAAATTACATTTGCCGATCCCTCCCAGGGAGGCCTAGAAGCCAGGATAACAAAGGTGAAGCTTACACCCTTAGTTCTTTAGTTCCAATGAAAGACATTCACAGACAAAGCTTACTTTTTTTGTTGGGCTGGAAGTGGTCTTCTTGTTAGAGATCTGGCCGAAGAGAGCAAGCGGGCAGTGCTGCCTCAGGCACCGACACAAACACTCCCAACTGACGGTCTTCCCAGGCGCTCCTCGGCCCTTTCTTTATCTCCAGTTATAAAAGCAGTGCCAGGTTTTCTCGTCAGCCACAGCCAGCCATGTCTCCAAATGGCTTTTCAGTGTCAGGCCCATCAGGAAATTAACTCATCAAGCAGTGACAGCTGCTAATTTTTCCCCTTCCATGTCAGATGGATCGCCCGCTGGAGCTAATCATGAATCACCCATCCCTGATTAGAAGGTGCTTCCGAAACGTATAACTGCCACCCCAGCTAACTTTTTCTCCATGTAAAATGATATCACCCTAGAGGAGTAGAAAACGAATTGTAATTCTCCAACATGACTGAACAGGAGAAGGCTGCTTAAGTTACCTTGTATCCTCTTATATCACGGGCTAATATTATACAGGGAGAGAAGAGACAGGCACTATTCTCTGCTATGCTAACTGAATGGTCTTTTCTGATCCCTAGTCCTGGTTGACTCCTCAATTCTCTGCCTAGGCCATCCTGTCTTTTTTTCCCCAAGAAACAAGTGTGACGGGGTGGGAAGTGGGTGAGGCTCCTCGCAGAGAATCTGGGCGGGGCTAGGCCATGGAGTCTTGGCTGTGTTCTAGGTGGAGTAAACTTCACCCTCCATCTTCCAGTGCTTTGACAGTTCCTTTGCTCGAGTGAACTTCCGACTTCCTTTGAGGACCTCCTATTAAGAATCCCCATTAGCAAGATGGCTGCTAATTGGCTACATCTAAGGGTACCTGACGAACCCGGAAATTTAATTGGGTTCTTCATCTTCTATCTACCTCAAGTTTGAGTGCTGCTTGGCCAGGTTGGCTTGATTCCCATGAATCAGATGTTTCTCTCTATTTTCCATCCTCACCCAGCCCAGCTGTTCCTAAGCTTCAGAACTGAGCTCGGTTTGATCTGAGATTTCTTTCCTTTCCTGGAAGTACCTGGGTTAATCTGCGACTGCTATCTGGCTATGGTTTTTCATATACTTTTCAGCTGGTCAGTGACAGGGATTCCCAAAGCCATATGAACCCAGTCTTAGTACTTAAAATACTTGGTCCTTCAGGGAAACCAGCATGTGAAAGCCCCGATCCCTGCACCAGGCTGCTTGGTTCGCTCTGGCAAGCATGTGTAGTGCGGTGGATACTGCTCAACTCTCAGGGAGGGCTGAGGCCTCTCACAAAGGTGACCGTGTGGGTCCAATTACAGAGCCACACCAAAATGACCGCGTGTGACAGGATGCTCTGTCTAGAAATGGCCATTTTGCTTTGTGATTTCCCAACCCACCAACAGCAAACACTGCTCAACTTTCAGCATGGAAGCTGAGACCTAAGTCCTATCTACATGCTATGCTGACTTGAAAATCAGTCTTCCTGGCATGCAGATATCCTTGGGGCTGGATCATTCAATTGGCTGTAGCTTAATATAAGCACGGTCTTCTGGGGTTACAATCTCGACATAAAATGTCATTGGCTGGGATTTTACTTCTTTAAAATTGTCACATTTTCTGGAAAAAAAAAAAACCTTAAGGAAAGCCGTGAGCTAGCTGTGTCGTCTCTATAGACAATCTATGCCGCAATGAATGTCCTTTGCTCGAAAACCCTGCCATGCCTCATTATTCTGAGGCACACATTTGTGTATGTGCTCCTTAAACTCCCTTACATTCCAATAGTTGTGTAATGAGAGAGAAAAGAGAGGTAACATTAACCTAGCTCTATAGGTAATTACAGGATACAGTAGCTTGGAGAAGTCTTCGCAATCTTCCTGAGTCTACGAACACCTTCTGTACCTTTTTATTTTTTTATGCAAAGACCTGCTCTTTTCATCGAGAATACAATGTGATTGCTGGTTTGACACTGCAGGCTACACTGGTTTTATGAAGGATTAAATGCCACCTGAGACATATTTATCCTAAATAAATCACACACGGTAAACTACAGCATGTCAGTGTCAATGCCCTGGACTGCAGCGGAAAGGTTACCCATACAGGGCTCTGCAAAGGCAGGAATTAGCATCGAGCCTCAGGACTGCGGCCGTGCGCGCCAACAGGAGAGGCGATCAAGAAGAAATATCTCCACTGAAGAGCACCCGCCCCCGTTTTTTAACATGTATGAGGAGCCTGGAGAGGGCCATCACTTTGTAAAGGTCACCTCTATCCTGGTAACAAACGGGAGTTGATCTTGTCACTGTTTGGCAAGGGCACTGCTTGAGAGGAGCGGAGTAGCCCTGCCACTTTTAGGAAGCAGGAGCAGTCACACTTAGCTGACTGAGTCAGAGTCATAGCTCGTTTTCCCGTTTCTTATCTTTGGCTCGAAGGCTAGGTGGGTGGAGGGAGCTGGCCCTGGGACGGACACAGCTCAGGGCAAAGCAACCAGGAGGCCAGAGGCCAGTCCCCGGTGCTTCCTCCTGTCGCCTTAGGAAGGGATTTAAATGGAACTCATTCTGACAGAGAGACTGGCTTCCTGTCTGGAACCCATGATAGGCCATGCCTGAGTTATTTGCCAAACATTGACGCGATGTCATTGGGCTGCAGTTGTCTCCCACTGTACATGAAAGTGGCTAGAGCAGAGGGGGGACTTCCTTGGCCGGCTGGCACTTAGTACATGACCACACTTAGTTTAACACTATAATTTTATTTCAAAGAAAACAACAAGAACAATTTTGCCTTTGAGGAATGGGGCTATTTTACAATTTTGGAAACAAAACAAACAGAGCAATGGAATCGAGAAAGATCACCGGAACATCACCCTGCATCCTGCACTTGCAGTGAATTGGCCCTGGAGCAGGCAGTGCTGGGGGAGGCAGGGCAAGGGGGAGGCATCTACTGCAACGTTCAATGTCAGCCTTCCCATACTCTGAGAAGTCACAATAAATCCTGCAAAAACGATACTGACAGAAACAAATATTTGTTTAAAAAGCAATGAGTGATATTTTTCATAGTGGGTATTTCATGTACAGACATTATGGTATGAAATGAATTCAGAATGAGAATTAATTGTTTTAACCTAGGTGGACTGTAACTGAATAAAAATTTCAAGACTTTTCTCAAACCACAGAAGAAAGGTCTCTCTTGTGCAGAGTGGTCATGACAAAGGAATCCCGTAAAAATTGGCAGAGAGGAAATTTCTACATAAGATGAGTTAACAGGCTTCCTTTGGTCTGGGAACACCATTATCTGAAACTTAAAATAACAATAAAAAACAATGTGTTCACTGCTTCAAGATGTGATCTTGGTAGTTCCGATTTTTAACCGAACGTGGGAGGAGATGACAGGGCTGTTTGAGCCATACGTAGCAGGTGCTGAGGCCAGAGATGCTTCCTGTTTCCCATCAGGCGACACCATCTTTTGATGACTAAATAGGGAACTTATATGGGAGAAAAACCAGGGAAAAGTGCTTTTCACCAGTGGTGCGTGATGGGTGAGCCATCAGCAGAGGGCCCAGTGACCAGCCCACCCTCTCTTATTAGGCTGCTGGGCAACCTAGGTGTAGGCTTGGCTTTCTGCCCTCCTTGGTGCCTTTTAGTGGCCAATGTTAGCCGTGCCTGAAGGGCTTGTTCAGCACACTCTGAAGTAAACATGACAAAGTTCAGTGACCTCTGTGCTGGCCCAAGGGGATCTTGGCACACTACCCTGTGCCTAGCATGGAGGCCGGCCTCATGCTTCCTGGAGCTCACTGTTCTCTCTTTGGCTCTGGATCACTGTGGCTGCTGGGGAGCCGTCCTGGGTGTAGATGACCATGCTTGTCAACTGTTCTGTGCTACTTGCACCCACAGCCTCAGCACTGAGTGCTGCCCCAGCCTGGAGGATCTCTGGAGAGCTGGCTGTCTCTATCACAGTGTGGGAGTAAACCCCGGTGTCCTCCTGTACACCGGGAGGCAACTCTGTTACAATGTAGTGAGTGGCACCCTCAGGGAAGTTGCTACTGGATTCCCGGACCATGGCTTGGACCAGCTCTTCTGTTACAATGATCTGAGAGATCTCTCCTTCTGACTCTACCAGGTCCATATGCTCAGCTGGCACCCGCAGGCCATGGGTCTCAGCCTCCTGCATGATGAACTGGGAGCCTTCTCCGGCCACCATGTGGACGGCACCCTCCTCATTCACAATGACTTGGGTAACGCCGTCCTTTATCAGCTGGCTGGCTGCAGCTGTGTCACATACAGCAAACTGGAGGACACCCTGAACCATCTTCTTGAAGGCTACCTGGGCTCGTTCCTGAGATGTGATGATGGCTGAGGGACGGACAACCTGGGTCAGTACTTCCATGGCTGCTGGACTCTCCTGACCATCTTGGAACAGCTGAGTCTCTGTGGCCTCCATCTTGGCATGATCATGGGCTGCTTCTTGGCTGGGCAGCTGGATCAGCACATCCTTGTGGCCTGGCCTACCTTTGTCCTCATGCCCCGCTCTGCCCTCCACCTCTCCCAACTCAGTGACAGCACACAGCAGTGCATCTAAGGCGGAGGAGTTGTCAGACGGAGGGACTCCAGCCTCAGAGAGACTTAAGAGCTCCTGCTTGGTGACCTGCTGTATGACAGCGGCACCTGGACTGAGGGCCTCGTCCACACTGTGAGTTTCCATGGAACCCCCCATGACAACCACCTGAGTGGCTCCATCTGCCAACTGCTCGGGGAGGATGGGTCCAGGTACCACACTGCCAACATGGGACCCGTTTTGACTTGTGGCAATGACCTGCCCATGTTCTGTGATGTGTACCACCCTGGCCACTTGGCCAGCCATTGCCAGTGTCTGCAGTGTGGCCGCAGCAGTCTCTTCCACAGAGGCATCCAGGGCAAACTCCCCATCATAGCCCTGGATGATGATGACCTGCTGGACCTGCTCGGGGGAGGAAGCCTGTCTCTTGCTGCTCCTCAGGGACTTCTCCTTGACAGGTGACTCCTCTGCCAGGGTGGCTGCAGTGAAGGGGCTGTCTGTTTCCACAAAGGTGGCTCCTTGTCCTTTCAGGCGGCACTCATAGGACTTGGACACGATGCCTGTGGGAGACAGGGACCAGTTAGAGCGTGGAAAGAGGACTTCGAGATTCACTCAGACAGCTTTCTGCAGCTGCTCTGCAGCCTCAGTAAAGGATGTGTGGCCCTCTCTGCAGAGGCCGAGGCGTCTGCACTGGACACATCGAGAGGCCGCCCACTCACTCATGTACCTTACAGGCTTCTACGAGATGTACGCCCTCCCATAGTCATGTGACATCTGTACAAACCTGGGCCTCTGCAGTATTGCTCCAGTGCAGGGCTCTGGGGTGGGAAATAGACAGCTCCTTCCGTGTGATGGCTAACACTGTCAACTTGACAGCATCTCCAATTGCCTATAGTCAATCCTCTGGGCGTGCCCCTGAGGGATCACGTCAGGTAAGGAGGGTAGAAAGCACCGCCTTAACTGCAGGAGGTGCCATTCCACGGGCTGAGGGCCTGGACTAAATGAAAAGGAGAGGGCGAACTGAGTCCCCGCTTCCTTTGCTCGCTCTGCTTCTTGACAGCACTTGCACATGACCAGCGGCTACAAGCTTCTGATGCCATGCCTTTCCTGCCATGAGAGACCATGTCTCCTTTAAGCTGTTTCTAGTCAGGCATTGTGTCATGGCCATGAGAACTCTCCTGCACTTGATCCCTCCACATCTACCCACAGGGACAAGGCAAAGCCAGCAGTAGGATCTTTTAACCCGAAGGAAAACCTTTTCTTACGTACAAATACCAAGGACAGTACATTTGTTCAATCAATAAAGATAATGAAAGCTTTACACATTAAATTAAAAAGTACATTACCAATAAATATAGCATAAGAGTTTATGGCAACAAATACTGAACCACAGTGAGAGGTGGCCCAGTGTGGCTGTGGTAAGCCCTGCGGGCTGAGCTCTGTGCTAGGTCCAGGCACAGAAATACAAACAAAAGGCCTGGGCACTTGGAGTCTGGCCTCTCAGACTGGGCCTAAAGGGCAGGCTCTGAGGGCCCAGGTAACAGCTCTTCCCACCTCTTCAGTTCAGGTGCCCAGCACGGAAGGGGAGACACAGTCAGTGGAGTTTTGTCTGCAGACAGGACCACAGTGGCTCAGACACCCTGGTCCAGGGGGCAAACACAGTTGCAGAGATGAACAAATCACGGATGTGGGTGACAGGACAGTGTTGAGGGAAAGGACCTGCCAAAGAGCCATGGCGGGGACGCCAAGAGGGTAAGGCAGAGAGCTGTTCAGAGAGCATGCTGGGCATGACACATACTTCATGCTACAGCATCTGTGGAGAGAACCTGTCGATTGCTTTTACACGGAAACACGAGGACTGTGAAACAGGCCAGCAGCGTGAGTGTTTCCATGTCAACCTCAGGTCCCTCCTAGGGAGAGCACAGTGTCCCTTCTGAAAGCACAGCAAGGCCCATGGGTGTGGACAGTGCTGACAGGGTGAGCACTTTTGTGGGATGAGGAGTGGACAGGGAGGATGCATGGGGAGAAGGAAGACAGGGAACCCTGACAACCACCTGGCCTGAGACGGTAGGCACAGCCTCTGCCCTACCAGGCTCCCAAGCCCATGGCTGAGCTGTCTGCCCAGGAAGTCAGGGTGTATGGTGGATGTGGGGGTGGGGCACACACGGGTACACCTCCACGGCCTCATGCATTAGCCCGTAACTCAACAGGGTAAGAAGTGATGGGAACTGTCTGCTGTTTCCATAGAGAACGGATGACTCTGATTAGAGTTCCTGTTTTCTCCACTTCCCCTCACACCTGTGTTCAACATTCGCTCCATCAGCAGCAGCACCTGCATTTCCGACAACTCCCTTTTCACACCGTCAACGAACTGTGCGGGGTTGGTTTGTCTATTTATTTATTTCTTATGTGCTTTCTTCTTATCAAGGGGTGCGAGGGAGACAGGAAGAAGACCTGAAGCTCATTAATTATTGTTGGCATCCCTTAAGAACAGCAATTTTGCTCACCCCCTTGATGGTGCACTCCAAGAAAGCTTCCCCTGCCCCCCAGACCAAGTTAATCCTGAGCACAGGCCCCTGACGGGGCCCTCGGCCAGGAAGAGTGGTCCGGGATGTGGAAGTATTCACTAGCTGCTAAATGTTAGTTTTGTCTTCGTCGGAGAACTCTCTTGGCTGTGGGCCTCAGAAGGGTGGCTGGAGTTGTGTCAACCAGAGCAGCTCCACTACCAGGAGGTCCTTCGCATGGCTCGCTTCACAGCCACAGCATGCGTGACAGGAAGATGCTGCACAGACTGGTGCAGCAGGGAACAGTGGTAGACGGACTGTGATGGCTAAAGGCCAACTGAACTTCCCCGCAAGGGTCCTCAGAGTCTGAGTCGCCAAGACAATACTGAACCTTGCTTTTCCTCAGTCACCCCCACAGCGAGAATGGAACACTGAGGACCACTGCATCAGACTGGGGAGAGGGGAGCTCCCAGGTGTGCCACCCAGGGGTTTCACCCAGGGGTTTGGAGTACACCCTACGGAGTCTGAAGGGTTCTGCGCGGGAACCTGCTTGTGAGCTCCAATTTTCTTCCTACCTTCCAAAAAGCTCATGTTGTCATTTCACCTTTCACTTGTCCTCAGTTTTCTTCCCTGAGAGGTCGGACTGTGTCAGTGTCTGAAGAGATCCAGCACTGAGAAGAGCCACAGACCTGACTGCATCTGTGACTGGGTTTGGTGGGCCTGGCTCCTGGTCAGTCAGTCTGTCTGTCTGTCTGTCATCCACTGGGTTCTCCAGCTCCATTACCTGGGTCTGCCGGGCTCTCTTCTGGTTCGCATGCAATGTCATAACCGAGCTCTAACTTTCCAGCTGGGGATGTGGTATTTTGCTTGCCTTCCTTAATTCTGATTTGGATTTGTTTCTGCTCATCCTGATTTCAAGGTCATACACAGTGTAATTCACAGACTGTTTCATTCAACTGGCCCTGCCTCCAATAATTACAAAAGAAGAGAAACTGCCTTTACGGTAAAAATCAGGAGAAACCATCTAAGTTGGAAATGAGAAACATCCTATTCTTAGAAGGCAAGGGCCCCAGCAATCCCACTACTCACTAGAAAACTGAAGAGAACGTCTCGGGTACAGAATGATCCTCTGAATCCCTTGCAGCATTGATAATTATGAATTCTAAGCTACTTGCTCAGTTCATTTGAATCCAGAGATGGGTTAAGCTACTTCCAGACCATTAAAGTAAACTGTGTGGGTAAATACTGCTGTCAGTTGGTTCTGTGATGAAGTTTAATGTCACCAACATCTTAACCTCCGGCAGCACGGCCCCAGCCAGTCCATCATAGTTCATAAATGTGAGTGCAGGTCCGTCTTTTGATTCAGCAATTTAATAACTTCGAGTGCTGTCAGTACCGCTTTGAAAAATAGCACCTATAAAATGTAACAGCCTCAATCAGATTGAAAAAGATTCACCCATTGAAGATTCTTCCATTTCAACCATAATGAATTAATGTGGAGCGATGCAGAAGTTCAAGTGTCATTTAAACGAATGTGAGTCTCTACTGTAACTTTAGATTCCAGAATGTGATGGGCACATAAGCTCCGTCTACTGAAAAGGGGCTGTGAAGCTCGCCAGTGCAGATGGCCACATGGAGCAGTGCCACTGGACAGGGCGCTCTCCGGGTTGGCTGCAGTTTCAACAAGCATGCAGATCTTTAACAGCCCGGGGATGCCATTATGCTTTGTGTATTTTGAGGACGAACTGTTGGATTTCAGAGCAATAGCAGTAGCAGAGTGACTATACTTTGGACCTGTTTCCAGTAGGGCAAACTGTCATGTGCAGAAGTTGGGAGTGGAGTTAAAGGCAGCCCTGTTCACGGTTATGAGACCCTTTATTGCTTAGCTGCTCCCATGCATAGAGATACTGCTCATGTCTGAATGCTCAGAGAGTTACTAACTCAGATGGTAATAAAGGTGGCTTTTGTTTTTTTTTTTTTTTTGCTTGAGATTTGTTTTCAATGAAGTGATTTTGAGGCTAAGCCTTGTTTTAGTAGCTAGAACATGGCAATGGAACCACTGACTCTTCTGGAAGAACGTGCTCTGGAGATGGAGACAACAGCACTGGTAGGAGACAGGTAGGCTGTGAAGGCTAGAGGTCCCCAGCCACACTGGGGCCTGCCCCTCTGCCAGGCTCTGGGCAGCTGTGGAGGAGCTGTGCACCTGACTCCTTTCTTTGTGTGTGAGCTGGGCTATGGTGACTGTCATCATTTCCCCCCACAGAATAAATACCTTATGCTTTTGTTAAGCTTACATTTAATTAAAATGTACAGAATTTGTGCAGTAAACTCAAATGAAACAAATAAAACAAGGGCCCCCTCTCTTGAAGGCATACGTTGTGAATGAAAAATGTCATTACAGACTAAAAAATTTTGCAGTAAACAGGGCCTACAGAGAGAAGTTTCCCCTGTAATGACACCCATAAAATACACAAATGGCACTTTTAGTGCCATCCTGAATATGGCGTTTTCTGTGCTCTACACACAATCTAAATGGTTTGATCATAGAGCATAATACTCCATTGGGTTTATAGAACAATCAATGTTCCATAAAATGATGTATTTATCCAATAGTAGGCTCAGCAGTTACTGGTCTATGACATTGTAGGACACAGGCTTGGGCTCCTCTCAGCCACATGCTGGCTGTAAAACTTATCTAACACCACTTCAACAACTTCATCTCATCTGTGGCAAGTCATTTGTGGAAGCCTCAGCTTGGTTTAAAAAAAACCTGTAATAAAAATTCATAGAATTTTCAGGAGAATGAAGGCTGATGACAATAGAAAGGTCACATTGTGTCTGCACTCAAGGGGTCAAAGGTTGTCGGCGGTTCTAAAGCTGAAAGTAGATTTCATGCATCGTGTAGCAGATAAAGATAGCATTAAAAAGACGTGTCGTGGGGTGAGACGCCCGACGACTGCGAGAGCGGTGTTAATATCCTATGTAAACCGCTCTGCAGCTATGAGCCAGCGTTTACTTCCCACCCAGAGCCTCCCCTGAACAGTACTAAATGTTTATCTGGCGCTCGGGCACACTGCAGATTCTGGGGTTTAGACTCTGTGTTTTGGTTAAACCACTAACGCCTGAAAACGCTGGGTTGTTTCACTGTCATAATTAAAGCACCTTGAATATGAAGTGATCCAAAAAATAATACTTTTCATATAAAAACTTGGGGCACACATGACATTGTGATTCTTAAGCCACGTATAATTTTTCCTGACTTTCATTTTAAGATGTAATTTTAAAAAGAATGTTAAAAAATCATACTTAATGTCTATTAAAATGAAACAATATTAACAGATTATGCTAATAAATTAGAGCCATATTTTAATGTCACAAAAGCTTATAAGTTTCTCAAGTGAAAGCAGGAAAAATGACAAATTAAAATTCAGTGAAATATAACCTTTTAGAAGTTTAAAGCAGGGAATACATTATTCTCACAATAGCAGCCAGCAATAGTTTAGCCAGTCAAATCGATGTCGATAATTGCTCTGTAATTTATTCATCTTAAAGACAGCAACCGTCCCTGGCATCGTTCAGGGTGCCCGCTTCCAACACGGCTTAGCGACGGCCTGCTTTCTAGGCTGCCTGGGCCAGTCTACATGTGGAAGGGCCTTGTCTCTGCACAGCTTCTCACACCACAAATATGTAGGGGAGGCCCCACATTCTTGTCGTAAAATCCCAGCCTGGTACTGTAGGACCCGACTGGGATTACAAACAGAGCATGCACTGGAATAATAATGACTGGGTGTGGTGGGGAGAAACCTGGCCTGGCAAAGTAAGAAAGGCCAGTATGGTTGGTCAGTATCTCCTGCCTATGACCTTGAGAGTTAGAAAAATACACTCTGGCCAGGTTATTGAAATTCACATAGGAAATAGAAACAAGCAGGATATCTGTGATACAAAATTAAGAATTATTCCTAGCTTTTTTATGTACTTTTATGGCTGGCACAGCAGAAGGCTTGTGTCTTAGCACAGGGTTGGTTACTCTGGACCTAAAATGAGCCTCAGGGACATGGCTCACCTCAGCTGTGTTAGAAGAATCACGGCAATGACTACATTCTCCTTACACCCGACATAAGCACATGCAGGCACAGCCTGAAGAACTACAGTGGAAGATATTACTATGTTACAGTTTGATGAAGGTCTCTGCTTCCCAAGAGATGAGAGAAATTATTGTCCTGTAAGAAATTAGCTGAAGTTAAGCCACTGAGAAGCTCTTTGGATTTAAGCTCAACTATCAAACTCTGCAGATGTGCCATGCAAGTTTCTGTGAAGGGCACACACAATGGCCAGGCACCACACAGTTTAACTCCTTTTTCTCAAGTCCCAACAGCATTACGATTCGTGCAGGTGGTGACAGAGATGATTATGAAAGACCTCTGAAAAGAATTCTAAGATATCCAGAAAAATATGAAGAATAAATTTTATCTCAGGTTGGCAATATATACTTGTTCAGGTTTCTAACTTTACCAGGAATAGTCTCTGTGGGCCCAGGGATTCCGTGGGCACTGAAGGGTGACAAAGAGTAAAAGACAATATTTTACCTTTAAGGAAGTTCTGTATTAGATCAGACCCTTAGGTATATATTATCATTTTCATGCATGAAGATATGGCAGTAATGGGAGTGGGCACACAAATCTCACTCAGTGAGGTGAGAACGCAGCCTTTAAGGTTATCTCGCCAGGCTTCAGGGCTGAGGGGAGCCAGTGGTTAACTGTTTCTCTGCTGAGCAGACTATGAGGTTCATCCAAATGGCATGAAATACCAAGTACATAACTTTGGAAACTCCATCATGTGGCAGAAATAGTGTCATTGAGTTTCACACAGTGATGAAATGGTCTTTTAAAGTTAGACTGTAAAGTGCTCTGATCTTGTCATGAATGGCACTTCTTACAAACAGCCAGGTGACTTACCAGCAGAAAGCTTAACTGTCTCAAGTCCATTTGAACAGACCAAGGGAGAGGTAGACTTCCCTCAAGAGGCAGAACACAGGCAGGCATCAGCAAGGGGAGGGAGAGGTAGTAGGGGAAGCCCATGCACCACTACAGGTCTCTCATATTCTAGACATGATTTTGGGTGCATGGGGTCAGGAGTCTGGTCTGTGTTGGTGTTCTCACATCTCCTTCCTGTGCAGCCTTCCTAGGAACATGCAGTGCTGGGGACTAAGGCTCTCCACTCCTGCACACCATCACCTGGGCCAACATTCCTGCCAGGAGCTCAGAATAGGAGGCCCAGGTATTTTCTCTCCTTCTCAGAAGGGAAGCCACAGGCTAGAAGAGGAGCTGCAGAATGCCAGGCCCACAGTGGGGGGGGGGGTCCCTCTGAAGACCTGCGAGCTCTTCCAGGTGGATAGCACCCATCTGCTCACTGTGAGCCTGCCTGGCCTGACTTCCCTTAACTAGTGCAGGCATTCTGTTCTGCCTTATGAAATCAGGAAATTAAGAAGCCCAACGACCTTTTCCAAAATGTCCTCTGACAGCTTATAAATGCTCGGTACAGATAACACAGCGTCTTGAGACAAGGTCTATTTTTCAAAAGTTGTACACATTACACATACCTTAAAATTATGTAAACACAAAGCTCAGCCAGTGTCTGGAGGGCACGCCTCTCACAGGCTGACTTCAGAGGCTAAGAAAGCAGATTCCCCTGTCTCCCCTTTGTTTCCTGGCAGGCCCTGTGAGAAGATCACATTCACTCTCCTAGTTGAGACCCTATCTCCTCCATATTATAGTATCATGCTATCTTTCCTGAGGAAATGAGAGGAAACAGACATTTGTCTTCATTGCAGACACTTTTGCATGAAGGTAAAAAGCAAACCGCTTCCCGGCAACAGCACAGAGGCACCATTAAAATCAAATTTACAGTAAACAGAACCTACAGCTGGGGTAAAACACTAACTGTTAGTATTTTAATTATCTGCAAAGCTCTTGGAGGTCGAACATCTGCTCCTAGCCAAATGACAGCAGCTGCTTGTATACACTTAAGACAATGCGGGCTTCTTCCCTACATCTTAAAGTGAGTCATATGGTCTTGGCACATGGCTGCTTTTTCTGTTGATCTAGCTGGGTAAGAAGACTGACGTGTCTTATTGGGGGACAGTCCTGCAAAGTCCACCACAGGGAGGACATCCCAAACTAGCAAGAATCCCTGGTCCTGTGAAGGGAACACATTAGAGACAAGGCCTACAAAACTGTTAATGCAGAGTCAGGAAAGAGGGCACTGTGCTGCAGGAGCCCCATGTCACAGGGCACCATGGAAAGAAGTCCGTGTTGGAAACAGTGGGGAGGAGTGGACAGAGGGTACCAGTCTCTTCTGGTATCACCTTGGGTAGCTGAGCGGCTGCTCAATGCTACTGTTTACCATGGATGAGGCCCATGTTGCTCCTCTGCCCTCCTGCATACATTGGCATTGGCAAGGCCAGAATCTTTGTCTTGTTTATTAAACCCTCTATTCTTCTTTCCTACTTAAAAAATCACAAAATATCTGTGCCCTGGGTCCTAGAGAATGAATATAAAGTTGATTTAAAAATTCAAGCAAATGATAAACCATGAAGCTTAAACTTTGAAATGAGAGAAGGCTACTACTCTCTAAAATGTAGGATTTTTATATGACTAGTTCCATCAGAGAAACATGAAGTGCACGCATACAATTGAGGACACACAAACACTGGCAGAACACGCCAGTAAAAACAGCCATACTGAGGGACCTGCTAGGTCTTCAGAGTTCACTCTGCTCCTCCCACTCTCCACACAGAAGCCTTGTACACACCCATCCAAGGTGCAGCTGTGTAAGCGGCCCGGTGAAGGTATGCGTATCAGACAGAAAACCAGCCTCCGAACCCGAAGACAGCCAGCTCCCCTACAGAGGCTGCGGGAATGAAAGTCTTGACAGCTTCAGCCACACTCTACTCTCGACTACTTGTACAGGTGTTTAGAGGGCGGGGCGAGGCATGGGGAGCTGTAGTGGCTCAGTGGCACCACCAGTGCCTGCCTCCTGCCATCCCAGAGCCACAACAACTACTGTTGTTGCATTATCTTGTATTTTCCCCATACCTATGGAAAATAATGTTGGTGCTGCACCCCGGGAGAGGTGAGCCTGCAGTGAAGCCATCAGCACTCTGGGAAAGGAGAGTGTACACAGTGAAGCCATTGCACACTGACATCTAGCTTCACCTACTCAAACACGGAAGAACAGATATGACACTGGTGTGACGCTACACACATTTATCACCGCCATGGAAGGATCTGGGCTCTAGGGATACTGCACTAAAATCTGTACATAAGGGAATATTTAAGTCTCTCTCAGGTTCACATTCCTTTAACTTGAAAGTAACCTGTCACCCATAGAGAGACTTGCTGGGGCAATGCCTACAAAGACGGAGGGGTGGACCGGTATGCAAAGTGGTATAGTCATTCTCACAATGAAAAGTGTTTACAATCCAAAGGCCTCCATGTTGCAGGTGAAGGTGAGTGGAGGAACCACAGGCCTTTCATGGTGACCAGGAGCTGCAGGAGCCCCAGGAGAGGCACAGGTCCGACCTTTGGGAAGCAGATGAAGTGATGAAGCAGGTGCACAGTGCAAGATCAATGCCAAGTGCAGCAAAACAGGAGGCTTTGAACTGTGGGATGAGACTGTCTAGACGACGCTTGTGAGGGCTGAGCTCTTAGAGCCCTTGGGCACATACAGCCTCCGCAGAGGAAGCCGAGTCTCGGGTGATGTCCTGACTAAGTGTTCTGATTAGTAATCATGACTAAGTCCTGGATCACTTCCCAAGTGTCCAAGGGTGACCTCCACCGGGTGGTGGAGTGGGAGCTTTGGTAATCCAGAAGCCCACGAAGCCACCAGCTCAGGGTGCTGCTTAGACAGCAATGCTGTGACTTGAGACCAGCACATCATGGACGTTTAGAGGACTTGAGTAGTGGTCCCACCCACATGTCCATTTAATGCATCAGAAAACAGACTAATGTTTGGGAAGGACTGTCCTTTCTCGTGTGGTGGCCGTGATCATACCTGACTCTTTGTGGAGCAAATTCCATAGTCCCACAAGCCCAGAATGATTTGTGGATGTCACGAATGCTTCCTGTCTATCATCAAGGCGCAGTGCCTGGTAAGCTTCCTTGGATACTTGAGGCAGGAGGCCCTATGTCTAAGAAACTGGGTGACTATCAGTTCTAAGTAGAGCCCCGAGAATGACCGTACTCAGGAGCAGACCAGGGTGGTGGTGGTATGAAGACCTCTGCCTTTTGAAGAGATAAAGGATGGAACCTTGCTAAACTGCAGTGTAAACTACAATGCTGTTCTCCCAGAATTCTGGAGCTAGGCCATGCCACCTGGAGCAGAACTCTCTCTCTCAGAGAAACTCTCCTACCCGTGACAGACACTGCTCAGTCATAGGGCAACAGTGGTTATAGCACGTCACTTCCCATGTGACTTGGGTTCTTATGAATTTGCTGTAATCTACAGCTGCCTGCTATGAGTGGGATCACCAATTATAAACTTGGAAGGCCTTGGAATGGGCCAGCATCATATAGAAACAGCACTTCTGGGATCTGGCTAGAGCCTGTGTAAGTCGCTAGAGGTGTATGTGGCCACACTGTACCCAATTAGCAGACATGCAACATCAGGGATTTAAAGTGAATCCAAGCAAAGATTTCTTTAAAAGGCCAACATGCACTCTCCGTGAACCAAACTACTGCAAAATAACCACTGAGCTATGAGGAGAGAATTCTGTCTCAGCACAGAAGAACTAGACACAGAAAGATCAGAGTCATAAAGAATTATGAAGGAAGATTAATTTTTATTTAGATTTCACCAACACAGGAAAGAACACTAAGCAATGTAGGATATTCAGGAGTTTACAGCCAGTATTGAAACAGAGATTTTAGTAAATTCTCTATTACCCAGTAACATTGTTCTTCAATTCTACATGCTCAGGTTTTACCTTCATTTATATTACTAATTTAAATCTCTTTGGATCATTTATTATCTTAACTACTTAACAAACACTGATATTGACAGTTTACATGATATTGACAGTCAAACATGGACTACAGAAGACTTTGGTGTGTAAGGAATTAATAATCTATCAGACACGATGCTTCACATCGTCTAGGACAGAAACCCTGCAGTTTGAAGGATGAGTAAGGTTTTCTATAGGTAGTGCGACGCAGTGGAGAAAGCCTGTATTATTCTAAGCACATGGCAGCCCTGGAATCAGTTTGCCTCAGCTGAAAGGCGGGGGTGGGGGTGTGTGGGGGGTGTGGCAGGTGGTGGTGGGGGAGGCAGGAACAGAGTGAAGAGGTAGATGTTGTTTGCTTAGGCCATACTGAGGGAGGAACTTGAACTTAGGAATCAGATGGCCATTGGAAGCACTGAAGGAAGTGCAACTAAATATGTGTTAACAGAAGGAAACGGCTGGGACTACGCAGGGTCCCTTCTACTGAAGCACCGAAGGATGAGAAGGATGAGACTGAACTCGGAAGCTCTCGTAGCTGTGCAGGTGAGAGAGAATAAAAGATCAAGGACACCTTCCCTGCAAGGTCTCAACCCACCTCCTCCACCTCAAGTGCCCATCAATGGCACTTACTCCGTTCTGTTGACCCATCCTTTAGTTCTGAATGTCCCCCTGTAGGATCTTGAAAGTTGGCCAGAGACACTTCTAAACCAAGTTCTCAGCACAAAGGAGGTTTCTTTGTCTCAGATGGACAGAGGGTAGGGATAAGAGACAAAGACAGGAGATAGAGGAAGAAGGAAGGGAGGAGGAGGAGGGGGAGGAGGGGGAGGAGGAGAGCAACAAGGGAGAGGGGAAAGGGAGCAAGGGAGAGGAGAAGGGTATTTGTCCGTGGTCCATAGACAAATGGAGATTTATAAAAGTAAAAGTAAAATCCCTCTAGTTAGGACGAGGTGTTTAATTGGGTACCCTAATTAGGTGAATCAAAGGGGATTTTTGATTGCTGAACCTCGGTAGCCACCTCAGGAGGAGGAAGTAGCCAAATGAGGAATGAAGCCTGGGGCTAGCTTTAGGGGTGTAATCTAACCATGGCTAGAGTTCCTTCACCACCACCCTCAAGGATAAGCTCTGCAAGAGAAGGAACCTGGGTCCATCTGCACAGTGTGTGGCATACTGGATCATTTTAGCTACCAGTGAGACAGAGGACACTGTGGGAACACCATGACCCTAGGCCAATCAAGGGTACTGCAAGTCAAGACATGGGTCATGGCGCACAATAAGACAGTGAGGACCAATTTGATGCTAAAAAGAGGCCAGGAAGACAGAGACGAGGTTCTGGGAGGCTCCTGTACTATTATTAGAAAAACCACAAAATCAGCCTATGGAGGAGGGTTCTGCTGGGAAGGACAGGGAGTGGGGTAAGCTTGGGTACCACAGAGGAGGCAGGCCTCTACCACTGTAGACAAGCCACCATGGGGACAGAATGGTACCACTCTTGCTCTGGCTACTGCGCTTTATCAGGCATGGGCAGTGGATGGTAAACATTCATTCACACATGTCCAGTTTTACATAAAATCAGAAGACAGACAATTTGATTAGTGGTTTCATTAATAGAAGCAAATGAGGGGTTGGGAACCTGAAATGATATTCTCCAAATTGTGGGAATTTTCCTGTTTAAGAGTACCTCTGTTCACTATTATAGGATGTCAAACATTTTACTGAACAAAAAATGCTCTGTTCTTTCTAGGAGTAGCAAGGCAATCAGAATGATGGTGCTGAATTAATTCCTCATTTGCTGGCTGAAAGAAACTGAAAGCAGAATCGCCAAAGGGCGAACCAGAGAGAGTGGTGGTATGCATCTCAGCTTTTCTGCGTGTCCGTTTGGTTACTGTGTGTGCATGTCTGCACCACCCAGAGAGCTAACAGTCTCTTAATTTATACAGTGCTGGGGCATCTATTAGTAGGGAATCAGCCTTAGAAAGTATTAGTAAGATATCTGAAAATTTTAGAAATTCCAAGAAGTATTGCAGGTAAATTACATACAAGAAAGGAAGAGCATGCCTCCCAGGAAAGCCTCCCTCACAGAGGCTGGTCTGACAAAGCTGTCACCTGACACCAGGCTGCAAGGTGACACCTTAGGTGTCCTAGTAGTTGCCCTTCACTTGGAAGTGCCTTCCTTTGGGTGTGCAGAGGAACTTTTGTGCTCTGTTTTTTCACCTGACATCCAGGCTAGCACAATACTTGCTCCAATTCTGTCCCACCAGTAACTGGACCACCACACCTTCCAGTAGCCATGCACAACCAGCTTCCCAGTAGTATTATAAATGCCCAGTTAATTCCTACAGTGTAACGCAGCTCAACATACCAGTTTCAGTTCTCTATTAACGTCTGCTTATTGTATTCAAGTTTTTGTTTTATTGACTAGGTTTTAAAAATTTATATATATTGAAGCAGGACTATCCATATTCTACAAGATGTACCACAATTTAGTTTGAATCTTGGATATATTATTCCTAAAGAACACATATTTTTCTCTTCAAAAATATTTCCAACCTACTGAGAACATGTTTATTGGACTCATTGAAACTTAGCTTGAATTTGCAAAGGGCAGAAGCTAGGGTATTTTGGGAGACAAATGTCTGATTCCCACAGGCAATTTAGCTCAAGACTACCCAGAAATACTGCCCCCCTCCCCAAACACACACACACACACACACACACACACACACACACACACACACACACAGAGAGAGAGAGAGAGAGAGAGAGAGAGAGAGAGAGAGAGAGGAAGAGAGAGAGAGAGAGAGAGAGGGAGAGGGTAGGGGAGAGGGAGGCTTTTTGAACCTTAAATTCAAACTTAAGAAGAAATAATACGGATTGGAGTAAGGCTACACTTAGACCTTTGGGTGTTTATTCAAAGGGGCCAAGTCAAGGAAGATACTATATTCTGTGATAAACTCTCAGAGCTTGCTCAAAGGAGGCAGGGTGCCTCTGTGCTGACAATCACCCACAGGCTACATGATGACTTCATAATCTAACTATCTGATGTCAACAGATTATCAGAACAATTGATCATTCTCCTACAACTTTCAAATGCATCGCCCCGCAGCTGTAGAATTCTGCTACTCCAGGTGAATGCTGACGAAGCACGGCACCAGTGAGGCAGCAGAGGGATCCTGGCAGAGGCTACAGCAAACCCCGGCTCATCTTACCTTGAAAACTTCTGTCTGGATATGAAAGCAAAGTCCTTCGTCAACTGAACACACCCCCAATTCCTCAGCCTAGCAGCCACTTGCACTCTCTGGGTTTAGAAATTAGTGGGCACAGGAGCACACAAATGGGTTTACAGTGACTGCCTTTAGCTGAGTTTGAGTAAAGGATTGCTTCTGAGCATTTGAATACAAATTCAGGAAAGGTCGAAAAAAGTCATGTCTAGGTCGGTTGCTTGGCCACATTTAAACTCCTTAAACATTGAAGGGGAAATGCCTATTCCTGCAGATGAAGCAACAGCGTGCCAGGAGGAAACTTCGATGGGTCTGTAGACCCAGGGCTGCACGGCAGCGGATGGGTGATCTGGGTCATTGCACAGGATCCCATCCTAATGCAGCTCATATTCCATTTCAGATCCCAAACAATCACACTCTGGTCTTTGAGCCTGAGAAATCTAATAAAGTTACTCAGTGTTCTCGGCATTAAGGGTTTCATTTGGTAAAGGAGCAGGGTGGTGGGGCGAGCGCCACCACAACAGAGACCATACAGAGCAAGCAAAAAGCCGGGGAGATGAGTTGATGCTGCAGACCCTGGCATTCTCCTGGCACTGCTGACACAATGGATGCTCCTGTCTAGGAGGCCATGGACTGCCATGCTCTTGGTGCATGTGCAAGAAGCTTTAGCCGCATTCCCGTTTTTTGAAGAAGTGCCCATGTGTAGAACACCAGTGACGTACCAACCGTTCTGCTGAATGTCCCAACATAAGCCGAAAAGGATATTTAAAGAGATAAGGTGAGTGCTTATAATTTATGTACACAATGTGAGCACACTGGTTTAGCTATTAATATGCATTTTAATCAAAATGAAAAAATTATTTGTTTTCAGTTAGAGGGAGATGAATTTTAAGTTTCTGTTAAGATGAATGGATCTACACACATGTTGAACATCTTGTAGTGTGCACACACAAACACATGTGCACACACACATACCCTTCTACTCATCAAGTTTGAATATATTTTGCTTCCAATGCAGACATATTGCTGATACTACCATCTAACTTATTTTGCATGGATATCCTTGAAGAATTCTTTGCTGAAATGCAATTTGGAAACAATGTGGAATGGAGCTGTAACTGCTGTGGAGTGCCAAAAAGAATTCTGGCGAGTAACTAGGCAACTGTCAGTCTCTGCCTGAAATATCAGACCCATGAGGGTCTTCAACAGGAAGAGGGTCTTAAGTGATATGGAATAATAATTGTTTTAATAAACTATTCATCCACCATTATAGACCTATCAATGAGAATCCCATTAGTCAAGGACCATACAAAATGGGAGTTGCACAGGGTTATTTAGAAAAGTACTTCTTGAAAAATTATAGCAATTCATGCATAGGCACACACTAAAAGGGAACTATGAAATGCAGTCACTATAAAAATGCACACCAAACCCACCATGAGCTGCACACTGCAAGGACTAGGATTTGGCTAGAATTTAAGAAGAATGATAACACTAAGTACTGGGGAAGGCATGGGGCACTGGTACGTTCACATACGGTTGGTGACACTGCAAAGTGGTACAATCATCGTTAGGCAACAATTTGGCCATTTCTTAACACATCATGCTACAACACCCCTCCTAATGAAACAAAAACACAAGTTTATCCTGAGACCTGTGTGAAACATTTATAGTTTGCAATCATTCCCAAGTAGAGCAACCAGCAGACTAGTTAAACACACTGGTACATCAGTACAGTGGAATACTACTCAGTAACAAGAAAAGCAAGTGACACTTGGCTCGGCCATAGGAATGGATCTCAAAAACATTGTGCTAAGGAAGTCAAAGGCATCACACTCTCAATTCCATTGCTGTGGAGCCTGGGAAGTCACAGGCTGAGTGACAGGGAGTAGTCTACACCACTGAGGAGACAAGGAGACTTTCTGAAAGTCTGACTTGGTTGTAGAGATGGTTACACGAGCACACAACTGTCAAACCCAGTGCTTTCACCCACGGATTGCCAGAACTCCATAGGGCAGACACATTATGAGGTCCTCTTTAAAGTTACTAGATATCTAAATAACTCAATGGCTTGGTTTTGCCACCAAAGATCTCATCTATCAAGTTTCCTATTCACTTTTCAGAGATAACGGCAGGCCTCATTGTTCAAAGTTCTCTCAAGTTTAAGTAGCCCAAAATCATTAGGCTAGATGATCATTTACCTTTTTCATTTTTAATTGATGACACAGAAATTCAAAGAATAAGAAATAGTATAAGATGCTAAATATGTGTGACTGGATGCCTGGGAGGAACAGATGTGATTGTCTGGAACCAGGCGGTGGCCTTTACCAATGAAGCACGCTCCGGTGCCTCTGGGGGATGCCAGTGGCTTCTGACTGACACAGAGACTGAGTTCTGTCACATCTCCTCTACCTCACTACGGAAAGACCACCATGTTGCTTAATAGGAAGACAGCAGACTGGACCGCCTACCAGATGGCTGTCTGTCCTTCAGTTACACAGGAGCTGAAGATTTGCTTCCTGCTCAGTTACTTGTGCTTGCTCTTTGGTATGTTCCAGTAGCAGCCAAATGTGAGACACTCAAGGAGCATGTGTCTGCTAACTAGTGTAGCTTCTGTGATACGGCTACAATGGTGGCACTAAGCTGCTGAGTGTTCAGGAGCAAGTTCTCCTGAGGGACGGGCAGGGGACTTCAGTTCTCCCTGTGGTCATGGCTGTCTTTGCTACATTCCCTTATGAACACAGCAAAGCTTTGACACTTAATGATTTAGTCTTCTCCTGAATCATTTTCCTTAATCATGTCTTTAGACAGATTCAAGATTCAGACAGATCTGGGCTATACTGCACTGAGTGTGTGTGGGCAACTTCTTCAAGCTCCCAGGCTTCAGTTTCCATGTCTATAATGTGTGGCCATGGAGACCTCGCCAAACATTTAAGTATTAGGGGAAATGACACACAACAGCTCATGGCGTGCATGTGGCTGGCTGCTACCTGGGGTATATGGGTCATTACCGTCATTGTTTTCTCTAGAGCCATGTTGTGTGGCAGGACTTGGAGCTATGCTAGACCACCGTGTGCACCCGTAGCAGTTTTCAAAGCTTCCTCCTCCCCCCGGACTCAATGTACTAAGAGGGTGATATATGTGCTATAATGTATAATGATATATGGGCTAGAGAGATGGCTCAGCAGTTATGGACGCTTACTGGTCTTGCAGATGACTTGAGTTTAGTTCCCAGTTCCTTTGTCAGCTCCCTCAGAACCTTCTGTAACTCTAGCTCCAGAGGATCAAATGTCCTCTTCTGGCCTCACAGTTATGTACATATAACGCTCATCCATGTTTATATACTTAATACAAATTTTAAAAATGCCCCAATGTGCACTGAACAATGATGACACCAATAGACAGGCCTACCTGCATGGGGACAACCCCAGGAGGCCTGCATACCACAGAAATCACTGTGTAGAACTACATTCATATATGCATGCAACAGCAGTTAGTGAAAAGGGCCCTGAATTGGAAGGAGAGAGAAGAGGGTTGTATGGGAAGGTTTGGAGGGAGGAAAGGGAAGGGAGAAATGTAATTATATGCCAATCTCAAACATTAAAGAGAGAAGAAAAAAAGCTAAGAACCACCCAGTAGCAACAATAGACTTACAAATTCCGTTACAGCAGCACCCGTGTGAGTGAACTCAAACGATGCTCATGCAACAGCAGCTCTGTGCTCTGACTGGCAAAGATCATCTAGGAAATCCACAGAGACGGCTACAGAACATTAAGGAGTTTGTAACACTAACAGATTCGATCATTCTTTGGTTCAAAACCAAGTGTAGTCAACTCTCAGCAACTCAGATTAGAGTCAAGATACACTACACGCCCTGAACAAGTTGACATGGTACTAGGCAGTTAAATACAGAAATGTCCTCAATAATAACCATCCTCCCATTTGAAATACAGATTAATGGCCAGGCTCTCTGCAATATAACAAACGTGGAACTAGCTGGGTGGGAGTGGCCAATGCCCTTAACCTCAGCACGTGGGAGGCAGAAGCAGGTGGATTTATATGAGTTTGAGGCTAGCCTGGTCTACAGAGTGAGTTCTAGGACAGTCAGGGGACTCTACAGAGAAACTTTATCTCAAAAGCCCATCCCCAAACCCATTCACCCCTCCAAAAACCAAACATGAAACCAATCTGCAGTTATGAAGTCCCCTTTATCACTGCTCTCTACAACACGTAGCAACCAGCAGTCGATGTCTTCTTCCTATTTCACTTCAGACTTGGAAGGAGCCACGACGAAGCAGCACTTCTACCTGAAACCACTGTTAATGGTTTGGGACTGGATGGCTCCTCATTGGCTCCTGTTTTGAATGCATGTCCCTAGCTGTCGACGCTAATTTGGAAGGTTCCGGAGAGCAGTAGGTGAATAGGGATGAGCCTTTGAAGGCTGTAGATGACCTTGGCTCTTGCCTTGCACTCTGGTTCCTGGTTAGCCACCAGTTGACCTACCTCCACCTCATTTGGCCCATAAACCATCCTGCCTTTCAGGCCCCCATGGGCTAAAGCCCTCCAGGAGTCACTGCAGTGGGGAAGGGCAGGTGGACTTATGGGGATCCATCCCAGGTTACCCCATCCTTACACAGGACTTATGGGGATCCATCCCAGGCTGGAGTATGGGGTGGCCGTCAGTGATGGCAAAGGTGGCTCTGCTCACAAGAACTGTGAGCAAATCCTCTCTGGGATGAACACAGAGAAGGCCCAGTACCAGCATCAGGGACTGGGGCATCACTAGCTCTTCTCTCAAGCTTAGTCAAGCCTCACTGTGGACCACTCATTCACACGGCTTGAAACAATAGTTTCCAATAACATGAAAGGAGGAACTGGGTCAAATTGAGCCTTTTCTGACTATAATTTAGAAAATATGCCTGGTCATTGACTGAAGTTAGTAACAGATGTTTGAAATAAAGTTAGGAGGACCCTATGCAATGGAGGAAAAGAGAGACAAGAAGGAACGACAGGAATGAATGAATGAATGAATGAATGAATCTTGGCCTCTGCATTCAAGAAGTGCTAGGAAATAATGTGCAAAACTCAGAACTTTCAAGTATTCATAAGTTATTAAAAAT
Source organism: Rattus rattus (assembly GCF_011064425.1). Lineage (NCBI taxonomy): Eukaryota > Metazoa > Chordata > Mammalia > Rodentia > Muridae > Rattus > Rattus rattus. The sequence goes on along the minus strand of NC_046168.1, from coordinate 48,140,233 downwards.
CATTTAAAACAAATGATTTGACAGCTGCAAATGCAGGATAACACCTAGCCGAATTATAGAAACAGTGTGGATAATTACTTTTTCCGAACGTGAGGCCCTGTGGACCAAGGTCCTGTCTGAATCTCCCTGCAGCACAGTTACCACGCAGGAGGACACATGCTGTCAGCACATCAACCTCAGTCTCTTTATCATCCACACATCAGTCAGGATGATGAGAGATGTCCCAGGATCCTAGCAGTCTTCCTCTGAAGGACCTACATGTTAATTACTGCACTAATTATGGTTTTTGAATAACCAAATGCAGTAAGCATTCTAGGGGAGGTACAGACGTAAACCGAAGACCGAGAAAATACTAGTTACTGAAGTCGTCACTGTGAACTGACACACAGAATAGGTTCAGAAGAAGTAAGGCAGCAGGCTTTAAAAGACAAGCATCCGAAATAATTAGGCTCCGCAAGGCAAGAAGAAATGCTGTTTCTTAATGGCAAGTGCATTTAAACTGTTATCTGCAGATCTGAAGGTGAGCCTGCTTAATTCACTGCTGCTTCTTTTGTTATTAGGAAAACATAATTGTTGCAAATAATTAGCAGTAGAGTACATCACAGGCTGACAACAAAATTATAGAAATCTTCATATTCAGACCCGTCTAGCTGACTATTAGGAACAGTTTCTGATCATAACCCGTTAGTTGAAGTGCCGCGAGTTCCTGATTGCCACCACATAACCTGCACTATCTGCCTAAGTTAACAGCCCCTATTTATCCAGAGCTTTCCTGACAGTAGAATTGCTGAGGACTCTTACAGCTGCCACACAAAAGAACAGTGTTCCACACGTGCACTTGAGAAGTAGGTGGTGCGGTGACGGAAGTGAGGATTTTAACTACACTGTTGGTGTTAACTGCCACATGCTGAAGACGATTGTGCAAAGCCACCTTTCTAGTGCTGCACGGCACGGGCGTCAGCCAGCTCTCCCAAACGAGCACAGCGGAGCAGTGCGGCACCCATGCTCGTCCTTTTCTGTCTGTTTGTTTGTTTTTTTGTCTTGTGTGAGGTATTTCTTCTCTTCACAGCACCTGCTTTTAGTTGTTTTCAGTACTTAATGGTTGATATATTTTTATTATTAAAATCCCAACTTTTTGTGAACCTGCTAACTGTATGTTTCCTTTTGCTAAGTAACCTGTTTTAAACTAGCATTAAGGCAGCATTTTGTGAGGAGAAAAGCAAGACAAAGGAGCTTGGTCGAGTTTTAGAGATCTCCTGGTTTACCCTCCTGTGGAAAAGCCAAGGTGGAGCTCTGCTTTGCTGATCCCCTGCCTGCCCAGCGCCATCAGTAAGGCAGCTGGTGAGCAGTACTGAACAGTCTGGTATCTCACCACTGCCCTTCACGTTCCTCTAGGAGGGCTTCCACACAGGGCTGAGCTGATGAACCCACTGAGCTTTATGCTGCAACCCGTGAGAGATAAGTTTGATTACTTTGGTAATTAATGATGCTAGAGAGTAATATGGATTTTCTGTTAGAATTTGAGTTTGAAGTTAATTAGTCTTCACGTTATGATTTGCTGATTAATTATGGATATTTAGTTATAAAGAGGGATGTTAATTATTAATCTCAAAAAATCATCTAGTGTAATTAACTAAAACTTTGACATCAGTTAAAATCCCTTTGAGTATAACTTCTAAAATTATCAATTACTAGTGAAGAGGAGACTGTGTGCTCCTGGGAAAGGCCACGTTCTCTGCTCAGAGAAGCTGAATGGAAGAGTGTGCTGTGCGAGGAGCCTGTCTGTCCCAGCACAGCCCTGACGTGTCAAGGTACTGCGCTCGTCTTCAGTGGCCAATCCTCTGCAAGAGCTCTTAGCACACAGAACAAACCCAGTCCAGGGAGAGGCCCACATGGTGGATCTCCACACAGTGCCCAGGCCTTTGGGCTGCCAGGCTCCCTGGAGCTCCACGAGCTCCACTGATTGGAGAGAGTGGGAGTGGCCTCAGCACCAGTGCACAGTGTCTTTATTTTTGGCAGCAGCAGCTCTGGGGCTATCAAGACAATGCTCAGCTCACGTGCTAATTAGTGCTTCGACTCACACAACTTAAATCACCTTTGTGGTTCATTTTGTTCCCTTCATCCTTCCCCCATAATCTGTCACTAACACATCTCTGCTACCGAAAAAAGGGGAGGGGTGCGCGGTTAGGAAAAAGGGTTAAAGCCCAGAGCATCGCCAGCGCATCACTGTCCTGGAATTTCCCCGCAACAGACTCTGAACAGGGATCTGTTTACATTATCTCTAGATCATCTTGACAATATTTATTCTCTATTTACCTAAATGAGGCAATATGATGATATTTATTGCTCGGAATGGCTAAATATAGACTTTTCTTGAGCACGCAGTACCATAGTGGGAGGTTTTGCTCTAATCTGCGTCTTTAAACTGACAAGCTGGAGAGTTCCTAATGAATGCCTCTTTTCATCTGCATGTCTGTGTGCATTTGACAGTATAAATATTTAGCAATATCGGAGTCAGCTTGTGATTTTACCCAGATGGACTGATTGATGCCTGGGCTTGATGCTGCCAGAGACTCTCCATGTAGTTATATAAGCAATTTCCCTCTTACTTCCTAAGAAGCAATTAGGTGGCCAAAGGCAGCAACCCCAAAATAGTGGAAATTCTTCTTGTATCAGCTGACAGCCCTGAGGGATAAATAAAATATGGTACTTAAATTATTACCACGTTACTTTCACGAATCACAGGATTAAAGCTTTCACTTCCAAAGCACATATAAATTGCAGGGTTTCTTGTGTGTGTAATTTGCAAGAATCTGAGTTAAAATACCAGCTAATCAGTCAACTTACATTCACCTTGGAAAAAGTACCACCCTTGCTTGTCATTTTTGTAAATTGCATGCCTAAGCACCAATGTTATTCTGAGAAGAGAAGTTGCTTGTTGTCAATAACATATATTGCAGTCTAGTTAAAACAACATTTGTTAAGATTTAATCGCAAATGCAATCCCCTTTTAAAGTTTAGACAGAATGCTCACGGAAATCCACAGGACAGATAATAAATCATGCTCCTCATCTTGGGTGTGAATGAGGCAGGTCTGACTCAGTCACGCTTGTCATTTTAACAACGAATGGTATAAATTCTCTCCTGTGCAACACCAAGGCTCCATGAGCGCCCAGGAGGTGCTAGGGGACACTCCACTCCACTTCTAAATCATATTTTCCCCATCGACATTGTTTTCTTCTATGTAAATCACAAAGAAAATGAAACCACAGAATTCCACGTTTTTCTCATTTCCGCTGCACTCCATCTGTACAGCTTAGGAGGCTCCTGCTGAAAGTTAGCAAGGGTTGTTAGAACACTCCCACCCCTCTGCGTTAGTCTCCGTGCTCCCTTCCCTCCTCAGTGTGAGGTGCGTGGAAAAGGTTATGTCAGGCACCTCTGTGCATGCTGCTGCTTTGGGAGAAAAGAGCTACCCGTTATTTTTGGCATCAGCAGGAGTCATATTTCTGCAATGCAGTTACTTCCCCCGCCACCCCCGTGCTCCCACCACCTCTGGTTCTTTGTTTGCTGTGAGCTCGTCCCTATCTTTGTATAACCCATGCAATAACCCAGAAGAAAGGGCAAGCAAGACATTATTCTTCCTGACACTAACACCTACGGCTCCTACTCTACTGTGATTCCTAGCCCATTACACGACATTTCAGCTAATGGAAGCCCCAGAACCAGGAGCTGGCCCTGGGAATGTATCCAGGGCCAGGGTATGTGCTGCCTACTGTGGACCACACGTGCACATGTAAATGTGCACAAATGCACGCAATTTCCCACACAAGCTGTCCTGCTGCCATGGACTGGGGCTCTAGGCCTAGTACTTACCAATCACTGCTCTTTCCTACCTCAAAAACATTGTTCTAGGCCTGCCAGTTGTCAGATAAAAATATACATCTCTGTATGTTTACTGTCTGATTAGTAACAGCTTGATCTTTGAGAGAGACAGGCCACAGGTACCCAGTCCATCTTCTGCACACCACTGCAGTCAACACTGTTGTTATACCATTGCTTGCGTTGAGGTATACAGACCAACAGACACAATGGAAGCAGAAAGCAAGATGTCACATCTAGACTACAACAGATATCCACCCATCTCAACTGTAGAAAGTAGCTCTGTGCTCAGCAATGAATCCTATGCTTGGTAAATGGGCAAACATGTATCACAGAAAAAAGTTTTGGGCAAACTTGTCATTGGAAGGGGTTGGGGGACAGTGTGGGAAGCACATGAGTGCTAACCGTGCAAAGCGGTAACACACAGCTTAATGTCCTCACACTGAGCTATACATTACACAAAGGCTGCTGCAACTGATTTCTGTGGTGCAGCACCAGATGACAGATGGAGTGCCCATACAGCCACAAGTGCACAGCTCCCATCTTTCTTCCATGACTAGTGTTACCTACGCTAATGATGTATAATAGCCTGCAACTACACTTACCCTGCACATCGGATGGCAGCTCTGCCTGTTTACCTGGAGTCAGGGAGAAGAAAGCAGCAATCAACACAGACCTGGAAGTGTGTATACTGCCTCGCACATGCCAGCTTCATTTCCCTCCAGATGATGGATAAACACATCTCTAAATTGTTTTCCCCTTTACACAAAGTACCAAGATTGAAATGTGTGACACATGCACACACACATCCCTATGGAACCTGGAAGGAGACACAACTATGGTTTTACTAAAGAACTTACAACCTTGAAAATAACCAATATGGACCACCCACTCCTCTCCAAATTTTTAACCCAGAATTGCTCCTGTCTAAAGGAAATACAGGGACAAAGAATGGAGCAGAGACTGAACGAAAGGCCATCCAGAGACTGCCCCACCTGGGGATCCATCCCACATGCAGACACCAAACCCAGACACTATTGCTGATGCCAAGAAGTGCTTGCTGACAGGACCTGCTATAGCTGTCTCCTGAGAGACTCTGCCAGAGCCTACTGATACAGATGGCGATGCTCACAGCCAACCATTGGACTGAGCATGGGTCTCCAATGGAGGAGTTAGGGAAGGACTGAAGGAGCTGAAAGGGTTTGCAACCCCATAGGAAGAACAACAACATCAATCAACCAGACTCCCTCAGAGGTCCCAGGATCTAAACTACCAACCAAAGAGTACATAATGAGTGACTCACAACTCCAGCCACATATGTAGCAGAGGATGGTCTTATCTGGCATCAGTGGGAGGAGAGGACCTTGGTCCTGGTGAAGGCTCAATTCCCCAGTGTAGGGGAATGCTAGGGCAGTGAGGTGGGAGGGAGTGGGTGAGCGGGTGGGGGAGCACCCTCATAGAAGCAGGGGGAGGGGGATGGGGTATGTGGGTTGCAGAGGGGAAAACAACTGGGAAAGGGGATAACATTTACAATGTAAATAAATAAAATAGCCAAAAAACAAAAGGGAAAAAACGAATCAATATGGCCCACATATGAGGCTGTCTTAAAAATCTCTAAAAACTCACCACAGAAAAACTGACAAAAATACCTTGACTGGCTTCTGACACATATCTAAGCCCAAGCAGGACATTGTATAAACTCCCTGGGCAGACCCTCATAAAAACACATGGAATGCCCTTAGCGGCTGGTCAGCGCCCTTCCCGTCCCTGAACAGTTACTCCCACATGATGTACAGCTTGGTTGCATGAGGTGAAGGAACACTGACACTCATTTGCAGGTAAGTAAAATGAACTCACATCAGGACTCAAAGTATGTTTTGACTGGTCGCTATGGAGATTGCCCGCATTGGATGAATATGAAAAAAATGGACAATAAAACACTTTCCCTGCAAACGCTCATCATGAAGTTGTCCACGGTTCCTTCTCAGAGGCTGGGGAAAGGAGACAGGAAGAGGCCGAGATTTCTTACCACTCTGTTTCTTTTAAAGGTGACATATCCCACGGGAAGCCATCCACAGAAAAACTAAAGACAGAAAATTCTCTCTTTCTGGAACAAGTTTTGGAGAATCTGATTAGGTCTCCTGCCGCGGAGCGAGGCACTGTGCTTTGCCGAGGGGCCGTTGCTATGATTAACGCCATTTGTCTGAATCATTATTCTGTACCTTGGTTCAGCAAACACCAGGAAGACGGCACAGTAACAAATGACCGCAGGATTCTTCCCTGCTTTGGCCCCTTTTTATCTGCCACCTCTCCAGCGTCAGCTCCATCTTTCTGAACCTCTCTGAATCCCCAAAAGGGATGGGGTGTCTATTTGTTTTCCACTAGGTTACCACTCTGTCTGTTGTTGTTTGCACTAAGGGGTACAAATTCAATTCATTCTTGTGACATAAAAGCACTGATACAGTAAATTTTTTGCCCAGGAGAAAACAAAACCAAAGTTGCTGAATGCCGAGTAAGGTTGGGAGCACCAGTGCGCATGCACGCGGGGCTCTCTGGGCAGGCGTAGGCAGCTAATGGCATTTGCTCCCATGCGTCTAGTGTTGACCCAGCACACTCAACACAGACAACGCTTCTCCATAAGTGGGCAGGACAAAGGCTAATACCAGCCAGCAGATCCAACTATAGCCTGGGACCCTGCACAGCCACTCAAACAACACGAGAGGACCCTGGCAGCCACTACAGGGTAACTGGCCACACAGCTTCAACTTTTCCCACCACTAGCTGAGAAGCAACTGGTAGCTGATGACTGCTGGGGGAGGGACAGTGTCTTCTTCAAGGAGGTGATCCCTGGGGTTGCCCAGGTTCCAGTAGCTGGTCCTATACCACACACAGATTATAAGTGTGTGTGTGTGTGTGCACACGTACGTGCATGCGTGTATTAAAGAGGCAATGAGGTTGGGAAAAGGATGCTATGGATGGGGATCTGGGAACAGTTGGGAAGGGGAGTGAAAAGTGGATATGATCAAAATACATTGTATACATGTATTTAATCCTCACCAAATACATAAGGAAGTATATAAAAATTGTAGCTTTTGAATAACCAGAGCATGAAAACATTGAGTGCTTGTCTTTTGCACATTGATAACGATCATGTAAGCTCATAGAGCCATTATGAAAAGTTTTAGTTTCAAAGAACTAAAAGCAGGTCTACAACATGATCCAGGTATCCTACTTCTGGTATATCTGAAATGGTAAAACCAGTATGCAAAAGGTTCCTTTGTACTTGTAAATGTCCTGTGTATTATTCACAGTGGCCAAGAAATGGAAACAAGTTAGACGCTCATCATGTGTTGAACTGGGTAACAAACAGTGGTACACATACACAATGGAATACTACTCAGCCATCAAAAGAACAAAGTCTTGTGAAAACAAGACTGGAGGTAGACATCACTTTATTAAATGATCTAAAGCAGCAATAGAAGAAGCCATGGTTTCATGGCCAGTAAATTTAAAGCAGCTGAGGGGTGCGGGTGTGGATGTGGGTTAAGATGGTGGTGGGGGGAGGGTGTGCAAAGATTGATCAAGGTAAGGTCAGAATTGGAAGGAGTCCTGGTGTATAGCAGCATGACTACAGAGAAGGACAGTGGATTGTCTTTTCGATCTAGGACTATTGTTTATCATGTGGATGACGAGTGTTTGGAGCAGACAGATCATTACCGTGATTTGATTCTCTACATGCACTGAAAACATCACATACCTTACATGTATATACAGCATATAGGCTGTTGAAGCAGCACCAAGGAGCTGTGTGGAGAAGCACACTGGTGAGCTGCAGTGAGCAGCTAACAAGAACAAAGGAGAAAGGAGAGCGGTGGAGTGAGAGCAGCTGGCAGATGGCTCTGTCCCCCAGTAGGCTTCTACACTGCTCACTTCCTTAGTTCTGGGAACCCGGATGGGATGGGAGGAAGTCACCACATCTAAATGCACCCTTTGGTGTGAGTGGACATGCTCTCTGAGACCACAGGACCGCAACACGAGGTTCCTGGAGGCATTCAGAGGGCGATACTACCAGTCACTGCTTCAGTTCTGGCACTCCGTGGAATCTCATGCTCTGCACTATGTAAACACGCCATCTAAGGGAGAGGTGAAACTGTGTAAGTGTCTGCAGAGCCTGCCTAGCAGTAACTCTCCTCTGCCAAGGGTAACACGCTTTCCTAGCGAGGCTGCTAAAAAGTGCCAAGTACGACAAACCCGAAGAGTACTGCCAAGTCCCTTCCAACTTGGGGTCCACGCCTTAACAAATGCTTAATGCAAAATGAACCTGAAATCCAGGAACTGCTCACAGCTCTTGGAACATTACCTTGTGTGCTACTTTGGTTATTATGGAAATACTCTATATTTGTGCCAGAAGTTAAGAAGTTATCACTTGAAAATCATTGGCTAATCTAGCCTGTGCTAAGATGGATTTTTAATGAAAGTTTAATGAATGATAAATACTTGCTTCTTGATAAATGTTTAATTATGCCAATAATTACCAACTGCTGAAAACTACTGTTGTGTTAATAATGGCATCTTAGTACACACGCAGTTCCATGAGTCACGGCGCTGTTAAAGATCAGAACTCCATCTGTCTCTGCAAACTAGCAAAACAAAAGTCTAATTAATATTTTGATCAATTTTCTCCATACTCTAACTAAACTATGTGTTCCAGTCTTTTACAAAGAAGAACCTATTTTTTCTCTCCCATGAGAAAACGTAAGGAAAACTGGGAAGAACCACTCTGCGCATGCCAAAGCAGTCAAACAAACAGATAAAGGAAAGGTGAATATCGTTGAAATCCACTGGTTCTCTCATCTCTCTATTATCACTTTAGTGGCTGACTGTGTAGAACCTGAAGCTTCCCCTACTGGCTGGCTTACCCTGACCCCTAAGAGGTGACCAACGGGTTGTTTTGGTTTGTTTTGTTTTTCCTGTCCTTACATGGAACCTTATAGAAAAGTGAACCGTGCCAATCTGTACCTGGGGATGCCCTTTCCAGGTCAGCCAGCAAGGTTACCAGAGCTAAACTGGTGTTGAATTACTGAGGGTCACTGATGACAGTGAACTATTCAGGAAGACAGGCATGTAGTTGGGTACAGAGGACAGAGTCCTCTTTGGTGAATCACTAAGCTCCCACGTGTTGGGGCTGTGCGGAGTGGGGCAGGCAGGAGGGAGAGAGAGTTCTGTGGCAGGGTAGCCTCGCTAGGCAGCAGCAGAGGCCCAGTGGGGTTCCCAGGGCAGAAGTCCTCTCAACCCAGTTGCGTATGTTGCTACAGGACTCTTCCTTGTTCCTTGAGCACCACGAGGCCTGTCCCACACTAACCACTAGCCTCTGTCACCTCTGGTGGACACAGGGGAAAAGAGATGCCATCCGCTCTGCACTGCACTGGCACCTACTATGTCTCCAGCACAGCACTTAGCTGGAGGGATTAGTGTAAGTGGACATGTTTTGAATGCATCCCACGTCTCCCTTCTAGTATCTTATCTGGCCACAGAAACTGAACACTGTGGCAGCATACAGAAGAGGTACTAGGCTAGCATTCCATACTTAGGATATTTCACATTTTGAAAGCCACTTGAATCATGCAGATAATTTCCAATTTTATTTCCAGCAGAATCTGTTTATGTCTTAGTTTAATCCACAATATGATTTGTAGATATATAATCTCAATGCCTTAGATAATCACATACAGTAATAACACGCCATAGATATAACAGCATGCCATTTTCCCAATTGACAGAACAAGATCTAGTGTGTAGTTATGATGGCTGCTGGGGGTAGACACTAAGTCCATGAAGCTCATCATTAAAATTTTTTAATTTGCAACGTGAAAATTTATAATTCAGGTATATAATAAACTTGGCATAATTACATTTTTGTCTATAAATATCTTTCTAAAAAGACTATGTGCTTTTGTTAAGATTTATTTATTTTGTTAGTTATCTGTATGTTTGTATGCCTCCCTGAGTTTATGAGCACTATCTGTGTACAGTCGCTGTCAGAGGCTGGAGGGTATCAGATCCCTGGAAGTTACAGATAGCCGTAAGCTACTGTGTGGGTGCTGGGAACTAATGCTGGGTCCTCTTCATTAGCACCATGTGCTCTTAACGACTGAGCCATCTCTTTCCAGCCCACCAGGTGACTTTCGAAATTAACCTTTACTCGAAGAATATTCATTCCATGTAATGTTTATCTGATAGCTCTATCTTTAGAAATGTTTCAGTATTTCAGTGTTTCCATTTGCACACACAGGACACACATATATCTTATTGTTCTTCTAAAGAGAAAATTGTATTGTAAGAAGTCATTCTAGCTGTTATCATTGTATTATGTACTTGGAGTCGGAGACTGTTTTCTGCTTGTACAGTTACACCTATGTGACATTTTAAAGTTTGCTTTCAGTGTACACATGCATGTACACATGTCACATATATGTGAGGCTATGATCTAGTAAGATACTGAAAGGGAAAGACTAAATGCACGAATCAGGATCAATTCATCTGACTCCCTTGACCCCTACAGTTTGCACAGAGGTGCGACAGACCATAGAGACTCTGAATGTCAGAGGAATGGGGTCTCCACCACTTACCATGTGCACACACACACAGAGGGTGGGGGTAGCACACTCTCTCTGAATGGTAAACATGCCATTCCCCACACAAGGTAGCATGGCATCCATGCATGTAGAGAGAAGACTGCTCTGTGCTAGACTACTGACAGACAGCCCTCCTGAAACCACACTGGACATGCTGCTGCTTGGGATTATTTAGGAAGAAGTGTGCCTGGCTGGATGGCATGTTGTGTCAGATAGCATCCGAGATTTAGCACACTTTGCAACTCTCACCTCTGAAGCACCTTCTGAGTGTGTCATTGGGCACAAGTGTACACAAGAGCATACAAGAGCAACACTGAAAGAGTGGAATTTTTTTTTAAAAGATTTACTTAGTTATTTCATGTGTGTGAGTGCATTGTCACCGTCTTCAGACACACCAGAAGAGGGCATAAGATCTCATTACAGATGGTTGTGAGCCACCATGTGGTTTCTGGGATTTGAACTCAGGACCTCTGGAAGAGCAGTCAGTGCTCTTAACCACTGAGCCATCTCTCCAGCTCAAAAGAGTGGAATTTGGCCACAGAATTTAAGAATCAAAGCAACTCTGTATATGTGAACTAGGCCAGTCGTATTCTCCTCACTAAGAAAACAAGTTTGCTCACTCACAAGTAAGTACAGTACATCTGAGAAAGCATTGCAGGGACCGAGGAGATGGACTGACTGGTTCTCACAGGCAGGGGACCTGTCTTTCAGTTACTCTCAGACACAAACAGTCTTGTTCATGGTGCATGGGCTCTGTCCCTGAGACCCTCTCTCAAAGGTGGAGAGGATGGCGCTCTTCAGCTCTTATGTTCACTCTGTGGGGAGAGCAGCTCCTTGTGGGCAAGAGCATATCTGGTTCTAACTTGGTACCTGGCAGTCTCTGCACATTGTAGTATATGTTTAGAACATAGCATCTTGGGCCCATTAGGTGCTGAATTGTGTCTTCCCAAATTCAGTGCCAATTTCTAACACCCATGACTTAGTTGACAATGTGATGGAGAGAAGGCTTTGTAAGAGTCACTGGAGGCAGAGTCTGACTTAAAAGAGATTAGTCACTAGCACAGCCAGAGGGAAGACCAACTGAAGACCCAGAAACATTTCTAGACAAAGGCTCATTGGTCAATGACTGTAGAAGCTGGGAGAGATGAGACCTGGCATCCCACTGTGAACAAGGGTCCCATCGCAGGCAGTGTGGTATTTAGTCATGGGATCCAAAGCTGGGCGCTCTGAAAGCTCTAAGAGAACCCACTGGGCATTCTGACATTACCCTCAGTGTCCCTGAAGCTCTCTGCATATGTTCTCTGCCTCCTGTCTCACGGACCACATCTCACTCCCCTGTGGCTACTTACTGTCCTTGGGCTGACTTTGAACATTAGGGTCTTCAGGGTTCAACCTGGAGCCATACCTGTTATTGTTACCTTAAATTCCCCTCTGAGGCAGCCACCCTTTGAATCTGCTGACAATCAATCAGAGAACACAGCAAGAAGTAAGTGAGAAACTCCTCAGTCAAGATGGAAACCTAGCAGCCATATTTATCTGCTTTCATTCCTCACACCGACACCCAGGCTAGCTCCAACTTCGCACTGTCTCTGCTTGGTGTCTTTTATACAGCCTTATTCTGGATTACCTGTGCACTTGCCCATGTGGACCGCAGGACCAGGAGATTCCTGTTATACGGTACAGTCCTGAGGGACTGTGTCAACAGAAACCAGCTCTTTCACTGCTCCTCCCTTGGCTGTGTCTAAGTGCACTGGTGAAGCCTTTTATTCCGATAAGGATCTGCTCAATGTCAGGATTAACAAGATCAAATGGGTTTGGGTAAACACTTTTGATACCTGCCGTGCATTACAATATATTAAAATACTGTTTCACTGCTTCTTTACTAACAGAATGTTGCTGCAGCTTCTGTCTGGGCAAGACAGAATTGCTTGCTTCCCCTCACAGCCCATCTGTTTTTTTCTGGAGCCGGTTGTAAGACAACACTTAAAACAGGAGACATGCTATTTGTAGTGGATGTTAATACACTTAACATTGTTATTTACAGCAAACTGAGAGTCTCACACAGCTCAGCGCACAGGATAACCGTTCTCTACCAACCACCATGACTGGAAGATGAGCTGTTTGAACTAGGTTCAGCCTCTGCTCAGACCTCACTGACAAGGCCAAGGGCAGAGATGAGGCTGGCAACATACTGACGGATTACGTTCAAAGAGGACGAAGTTACTGACGGAATATCAGGGTGTCTACACGGTCACAGCAGGAGGAGCTGAGCACTCTGATCTGGACGTGACCATTTTTAAAAGCACCCATCTTACATCAGGGAAAATCTCCAAAGAAACAGCTTTTAAAGAACAAAACCCTCTCACATCACAAACTCCCTCTGAAGAGCAGCAAGGGCTGAAGAGAAGGGGAAACAGCGGTTGGGACGAGAGGCGAGGGGTTCTCTGCATAGCCCAGACCTGTGCCTTAGAACTCCACGTGCAGCACACCACATTTATAACCCTATGCTGATATTCAAATTTTCTGTCTTAAGCTAAAGAAAGATTGAATACCCTGCTGTTGTGTGGCCAAGATTGAAGAGGTGTCTCACTGACATTGTTCAAAGTTTATGAAAATATATGAATGCTCAAATGTCATTGGCTTTGCGCCTCCAACAGACTGTGGTTTTATGAAAAATCAGTCTTTTAATCAAAATGATTGAATACCTTAAGGTCGGATCCAAAGATATCAGCTAATATCTAGGAACGTGCTATTTCTGCGAATGCTGCCAAGCTCTGCATATTGTGGTGCATGTTAAAGTGTTAATTTGTGCATTCCATATTGAAAATTGATCTTGAGTTTTAGCTTTTTGTCAAGGAAAAACATATGGCTACAAGCTCTATGCATTTTACGTGATGGCTGTTGAAACTGTCACATGTGCAAACTTGATAACCGATGTGACACATACGCAAATAATGTGCTTGTTTAGTAACAATTCAAAGATTCATTATTCATGCAAACACACAGTTTTAAAAATGATCAGATGGAAATAGTCTCCGTTTTGTACAACCTAGTCTGGTTGGTGTGCAAACTCAAGATAAAATAAAGCTGGAAACTGAGTGGTATTAAACAAATCCAAGAATATGGGTATTTTCAGATAATTATTGAGACAGATGGTGTTTTTGTTAATTCTGCCATCAGTCTGAGAACTTGATGTCTTACATCTGCACTTGGTAAATACATTTTACCACTGACATTATTTCAGTTTTCTTAAAATACTTCCATCAGTTTTAAACTTAGATTTGCAAACATCTGTGACAATGTGTGCCTATGAGATGAAATTATTTGAGACAATTACTTTAAAATACACAGACCCTCAGATTTACTACTCTAAATCTTCAGAGTCACTAGGTGGACTGTTTAGTAACGAGCACGATAGCAATCTGTGAGCACATTTGAAAGTGAGCACGGTAACAGGTTCTAGGAAGTGTGTGCTCATTGGGAGAAAATATCTTGGAATTTCACACTGCATTGTTTTACTAGCTTGGCAAAAAAACAAAAAGGCAACACATCTTTTCTTGTGTGGACTTCAGGTGAAAGTTCTACATGCTATGTTAAAGGATAGAAACAAATGATGAACTAATCAAAAGACATAGGCCACACAGGATTTTCTCTGAAAAGAAGTTAATTAACACCAAAAGAATTCTTCCTTATAGTACTCAATACTCTGGCCTTGTAACCCTGAGAATAGGCTTTCTAACTCAGTGTTCTGAACCCAGCCTGCCGGCTTCAGAATCCTCTGTGGACCCAGGAGCACCTGAGCCATTCAAAGTCCAGGGATACTTGCTCGCCTTAGGTGAGACTCTCCGTGACACCCACCGACTAGCAAAGCCTTAGGTAAGACTCTCGGTGATGCCCACTAACTAGCAAAGCCTTAGGTAAGACTCTCGGTGATGCCCACTAACTAGCAAAGCCTTAGGTAAGACTCTTGGTGATGCCCACTAACTAGCAAAGCCTTAGGTAAGACTCTCGGTGATGCCCACTAACTAGCAAAGCCTTAGGTAAGACTCTTGGTGATGCCCACTAACTAGCAAAGCCTTAGGTAAGATTCTTAGTGATGCCCACTAACTGGCAAAGCCTTAGGTAAGACTCTCGGTGATGCCCACTAACTAGCAAAGCCTTAGGTAAGACTCTCGGTGATGCCCACTAACTAGCAAAGCCTTAGGTAAGACTCTCGGTGATGCCCACTAACTAGCAAAGCCTTAGGTAAGACTCTCGGTGATGCCCACTGACTAGCAAAGCCTTAGGTAAGTTTCTTGGTGACGCCCACTAACTAGCAAAGCCTCACTTCCAAGCCGAAGCATGAAGCTGCTGTGATGGGACTACGCTTGTGATGGTCCTTGCTCCCTGGCCAGATGAGCTCACAGGACCCCTCTTCTCTTCTTGGATCAGAAAGAGGCCTTGGAATCAGAGCAGGCTTTACACTGCTGTGTTGCCTTTTGAATGTGCTAAATATAAGTTGGCTAAACCAACCAAGCAATCAGGAACCTTACACCTAAGTCAATACAAAGAGTACACAAGGTAGTAAGTAATTGTGAAATGTCCCCAATGTTCTTCTTAGAAGAAAGCGAGCTACGCAGAGTGACCTGATCAAAGACTTCCCTATCTTAAAGCAAGCTCCATGGACATGGAGACTGGCTGATATATCACAAAATTTGTAGTCCACCATGCACTTAAATAGCTACAGCAGGTAATACTTCACAGGCAAGGTCCGATTTCCCACAAGGAGCTTTCAAAATAGCATGATCTGGGTCTAAGATAGCCAGTTTCCAGTTGCTCTGGACAAGAAGGAAGGAAGAAAGCCAAGCAGTGGTCAGCAGTCAGAGCAAACTGAAGGGTAGTTCTAGTTAGTAGAACCCCCAAATTCTGATTTACTTAGGGGCTATTAAATTTGCTATCCACCATTATTAGTTAGTATATGATATATCATTGAATGTAATTGTTATTAATTATAATTACAATATACATTGTTATGATTCCATTTATATTAATTACAACAAGGTAATTATAATGACTGGGTACACTGAGGGTAAATTCAATACTTACCACAAAGCATATGCTAAGTGCTATTTTTCACAAGCACCTTACTCACTGAGAACACTGTGCTGTATGATGATCATGCGTGATCTTTCCTGAGTGTATGCTTTTTTGGAGGAGTTAGGCCATGGACCTGCAAAATGCTATATCCAGAAATTAAGCGCAGGTCTGTCTGACTCACAGGGAGAATGCTCCACTCTGCTGACTCAGGGCTGACAAACGCTCTGTCCCTTCTCTAACACCCAGGCTGCTCTCACTGCACACCACCGCAGAGACTCTCTGTCTCCTTCACATCAGTAGACAAGAATAATTTTAAGATACATGAGGATGTTCATGTATGTAATTTTTGTTAATTAAATACAAGGTCTACAACTATTTTTCCCTTCTTTAAAATTTGCATTGGTTCAAGTATAAATTGTGCCTACCACATTACCTTTTGTTTAAGCTGCATTTCCTAATTTATGATTGACCTGTCATCTTTTAAAAAGATAAATCACTTATTGAGTTTGCACCATTTTCCCTATGGATTTAAAACAAAACAAACCAAAGTCCACTCTACAGGAGACAGGGGAGATGACTCAGCTGTTACAAGTACTCGCTGCTCTTGCAGAGGACCAGGATTTGCTACCCAGCACCCGTAAGCACACCACAACCACTAAGTACGGACAGATCCTGCACATTCTGGTCATCCTGTTTCTTCACTGCCCTTAAATGAACTTGCATCTATAGCCATAGCTTACATGTTTCTTCACTAAACATGGGCAAATACAATGTTATTTATTTATTTATCTATTTACTTATTTATGTATGTATGTATTTATTTACTTATTTATTCTGTGTGTGGGTCTTTGGCCTACATGAATGCAGTGCACCATGTGTGCACCCAGTGCCCTGGATCTGCCAGGATTTGTGTTAAGAGAGCTGTGAACCACTGTGTGGGGCTAGGAATCAAACCCAAGTCCTCAGGAAGAGCGGCCAATGCCTTCTCTCTGGCCCGAGACGATGCTTTAATAACTTCAGGAGGTAGATTTTTGACTGCTGCAATTTTTATTACTTATCCTGTACATTCTGAGACTACCACTTAGAAATTCCTGGTTTTCTATATTTGTTAGATGTTCTTTAAGGCCAAGTATAAGTTTTGTACATTTTCTAGTTTCTCAATCGAGTTAACCATATGCTTGCTGCATCCATTTTATTATATGAGCTCAAATCTTACTCAAGGGCGCACATGGCGCTGTTCTGGCTATCGCAGACTGCCATAGACAAGCCCTTTCACTGGTCACTGTTTCTAGTTTTGTTTTTTAAAAACTCTGTTACGTTTGTGCACCGGCCCTTTTGTTAGAGTATTCAAATGCTACAGCTGCCTTAGCTTAGCAACAGAACACTGTGGCATCTGTGTTGTACCAGAGACTTTCCTCGGATGTGTATGACAGCGGGCCACAGCCTCTGTCTTGAGGAGACAGACATAAGACAAGGAGGAATGTTCCAAGTGTGACCTGAGTCTGAAGATTAGCCAAGAACATGGACTGACTGCCTGGCTGTGGACTCGAGGGAATACTGCTCACCAGTCAGATTCCACACACCCGGAAGTCACTGCAAAGGGCAACGTCCCCGACAGCAAGCAGGGGCCAGCGTTTAAACGCATTGTCACCTACAGAAAGCATGGCAAAAGCATTGTCACCTACAGAAACCATGGCAAAAGCCAGCAGAGGCTTGGAACAGGCAGAGAGCGTGCAAAGGGCCTGGGGTGGCAGTGTGGCTAGGACAGAGGTCCAGGGACAGACAGGTTGGGAGAGTCTTGCAGCCAGGTACACTGTGACATAATAGTTTTACTGTGGTGGAAATTTAACAATTACTCGTGAGCAGGAAACGAAGCAGACTTCCTAGTAACAGTGCCCTGCCCACTCGGTCACCATGAAAAGCCACCAATGGTGATGCTTGACTGGCACGGGCTGAGCATCCCTGATAGGAAATTCCAAAACATAAAATGTGCCTGAATCAAAACTTTATCTGAGTCATAGTGGAGATTCCATCCTGACTTCATTTCAAAGGCATGGTCAGAGCACAGGGACATTATAGATACTGCATAGATTATAGATAGAGCTGAGCTGAGCTCAAGAGAAGTAAGACGGTGGGTCATCTCTGACATGGGGAATGACAGTGTGAGGAAACAGATCCTGTGGTGAGGTGGGAATCATTCTGTGTAACATTAGAGAGTGGAGTGTTATCACTTGACAGCTGTGAACCATTTCACGTCAGGGAGGATGGGAAGAACCTGCCAGTCCCGGATGAGCCTGGGATGGAGAACAGAATGCAGACACACGGGGAAGGTCAGGTGCTGCGGTTCGGGCAGTGACGGGCTTGGTGGTAGGTAGCGTGTCCTCTATGGCCCGGTGCAGACCCTTACTGGAGAATAACTGTGAAGACTGACATGCCCGAGTGTACGTCAGGGGCAGGCCTGGCGCTTCAGAGACCTCTGTGCCGGGGGACTCCCTGATGGCAGGACTAGAACTCGGATACTCAGGTCTAGATTCTAGACCACAGTTTCCTTTCTGCATAAAGGTGTTCAGTGCTGGCTGGCATTTGAGAGCACTGATTGGTTCCCAGGGCTTTACTCAGGTTTACTCAGGTTTACCTCAGGACTTGACTTTGCCTCCTCCTCTTCCCAGTTTCCCCAGGAGAAACCGCTTGCTTCGGCATTAACTGCTGTAGGATATACAAAGTGGGCAGCTGAGAAGAGCAAAGCCAACCAGCAGCACTCCGTAGTCTCCTGCTTCAGTTCCTGCCTGAGTTTCCGCCCCGACTTCTCTCAGTGATGGACTAAGAGACCGCGAAGTGTGAGCTAACTAAACCTTTCCTCCTCAAGTTACTTTTGGTTTGTGGTTTATCATGACAGCCAAGGGCAAGCTAGAGTGAAACAATCCTACTTTACAAAAGAAAACTCTTACAACTGATCAAGGCGTTTAGCAGTGCCAAGACGTAAAATAAACATAAAAAAATCAATAGCCTTTTATAATGAACTTGCCAAGGAAGAAATCAGAGTGAAAATACCACTCACAATAGCTTTAAATAAACTACCTAAGAATCTAATGCAACCCTTGTGGAGAAGGACCTCAAAGATGAAGCATTTACAACACATAAGGAAGAAACTGAAGGAAGACACTAGAAGATGGAAAGGCCTCTCAGGACCATGAGTCAGAAGAACAAATATGATGGAAATGGCTGTAATACAGAAAGTGGCCTGCAAATTCAATGCAATCCTGATCAAAGTCCTATTCTTCACAGGAATACAGAAAACAACCCTAAAATTCCTAAGTACAAAAGACCTCAAGTAGCTAAAGCAATCCTGAGCACAGTGACCAAAACTGAAGGCATCACAACACTTGACCTCAAGTTATGCTTCCTGGTCCTAATAACACACAAACCATGATAATGGTATAGAAATCACACACGAATTCATGCAAGAGTAAAGGGCGACAGGGCTCACAAATGAACCTGCAAACCTACTGCTCCTTGGATATCAGCGAAGGTTCCAAAATCAAACAATGGAGAGTGGACAGTCTCTTCAGCAAACGGTAGTGGACGAATGGGATACTAGTGCACTCGCTCCCCCCACCTCTCTCTGTCTCTCTCTTGTACAAAAATCAACTTAAAATAATATTAATGTAAGAAATGAAACCGCTAGAGGAAAGCAAACAGAAAACACTTCACAATATAGGGATGCGGGAAAGCGTTCTGAAAACATCTAGAATATATAAAGAACTCAAGAGTCAAACACCAACCACTCCCAACTCATCCAATCAAGTAGTAGACTAATGAGCTAACAGTTCTCAAAGGAGGAATTACAAATGGCCAAATAGACATTTTGAAATCAGGCTCAATGATTCTAGTCATTAGGGAAATGCAAAACCAAACAGAGTTGTCAAGTCAGTCTGTCAGAATGGCTTCATCAAAAGAACCATCAATAAGTACTCCTGAGGATGTGGGGAAAGAGAGCCATTGTCCAGTGCTGGTAGGAGGGAAGTAGTACAGAGGAAGCCAGCAGGAAGTGTATGACTCGTGGGTCACAAAGGACCATAAGCACGCCACAGAATATCTGCATATACATGTGTTTTGCAAGATATGGACTCATCCTAAAGTCAACAGAGGATGGGTAAAGGAAATTCGAGACAGATATTCAGCCATACATTTGCTGGGAAATGGATGGAACTGGAGATCATCTTGTCACATTGAGTCAACTCAGATAAATATCACGCTTTTTTTCATACAAAGAATGAAATTTAAATCCCGATCGCCCCCGTGTGTGTGTGTGTGTGTGTGTGTGTGTGTGTGTGTGTGAGAGAGAGAGAGAGAGAGAGAGAGAGAGAGAGAGAGAGAGAGAGAGAGAGACATAAAAAGGAAGGGGAGTGAAGGGAACAGGCACAAGAGGAAGGTAGTGGGTATGAGAGGGAGAAATATAGAAACATCACATACTTCCTCTCATATTAGAATGTCTGCCTGCCTGTCTGTCTGTCCTCCTACCCATCCATCTGACATGAAAATGGAAGGCACTATTTGGGAGGAAGACAGGGACCAGTGGGAGGCTCAGGGATGGCAAGAGAGTGCAATGGGGGCAAATAAAACAAAGTACAGTGACACAATCTTAGAAAAATGTAATTAAGAAACAATATTTTTGGGTTGACTAAAAATAAATTAAAATTATTGTGAAAATTACCTTCAGGTTGAGACCTCATTACATATATGCAAATATTTGCAAAAGTGAAAAATATGACATCCAAAACATTTTTAATCTCAAGCATTATGGAGAAAGAACATTCATCCTGTCCTGAGATTTTTGGGTGCTGCTGTTACCATTAGCACCACCACCACCACCATCACCACCATCACCTCCACCACCACCATCACCTCCATCAACACCATCAGCAGCACCAGCACCTCTACCAGCACCATCACCACCATCACCTCTATCACCACCATCAGCAGCACCACCCTCATCACCACCACCACCACCAGCACCTCCCATGCAGGCATGCATACAATTCTCCACCTTTAATCCATTCAGTGAACCTTTAATCCAACAAGGCAGGGACATGTGAGAATTAGAGAAATAATCTTACATATTCTCTTCTGATACATAACACATAACATTAATTTTTGGAAAGAAACCCCGGCAATTCCCTCCTGCAAGTTTACTAAGTAACCTAGTGGCTCTGAGACTACTGGTGATATGACTATAGCCATGTGGTTATGTGGGCACCATGCCAAAATAAAAATATGTGTATAATAGTACAAGGGCTGAAATGTTGTTCTTGTCAACTTTCGGGTTATTGAACAACACTTTCTTTAAGCTGGCTTTCAAAATCTTCTGAATCACATCTTGCTAAGACTACCAGTTTATAGTGTGTCTTGTCTTGTGGGTAGACACCAGTAAAAGTTATAAAACTCAACAAGTAATTTTATTTATCCTTCTCCCGTTATTCTGAAGTAGCTGAAGTCCTATTAAAAACCTGTCACATGGAAATCCAGTAACTGATTGACAGATTTTATGTGGGTTTCTTGTTTGTTTATTTGGTGGTTTGGAGGGGCATTCTTTTGATGAAAACTATAGTGTAAGTTAGAAAACATTCCATGCTGTTGTATCAGAGCAAATGCTTTCTGTTGTCTGTTATTAGTCATGAGAGGGTATAGCCTGGTCAATCCAGTTAGGAAGCCTGAAATCCTATGAAAGATCACAAAAGAAAAAACATATAGTCTCTACCATGGTCACAGAACCCTGCAGACAAGTCCACACTGCTCTCACTGCATGTACAGGGGCACATCTCATTTATTCAGACATAATGTGTGTACCCTGGAGTTCTTCATGTTCTTATCGCTCACTCTGTGTCATCCTGTTTGCAAGCTGGTGAGAATCACATTTCAGTAAGTGTGAGCATCTACACCCTGAACCCAAGGAGGAATGAACACAACCAGACTTGATGCAAACACTGATAACTGTCACAAACAGTTTTATTCATTTTTGTAAGCTAAAATATTTATGGCCTGTATTTCTATTTTAAAAATCTATTCTTCGGATCCCTCAGACCACATTCAAACATTCAAGAAGGAATGTTTTCCTCAGACTATTCTGAATAACATGCCAGAGCAAGAGAGGAGCACTTGAGTTCTCTCAAACAAAGCAGCATGCACAATACATAAACAGGAAAGGAAGCCTCACTCTTTAAGCTTCCACAGTACATTCAGGGCCATCCACTTCCTGGGCAGAATGTGTGCCTCAGTTGTCGAAACCAGGCAGCAGTGCACGTGGCTCCTGAGAGCAGGGCTCCAGCTCAGTGGGGCCTGCACTTGCGTGACATAGCACAGCTCGTCCGTGCGGCCTACTCAGCTTGCAGAGCTTTAAGACTGCTGTTGTGTGCTTGTGTCTCACCACAGCACATAGGTGCAGCCTAGAGCACTATCCTGTGGAGTAGGTTCTCCTTCTGTGGGTCTCAGGCTTATGTGGGAGGCACCTTTCCCTAATGAGCCATCCCGATGGCCCAATTCCCCAACGCTTTTGGGGAGAAAAACAAAATACTACAAGTAAATTAACTTACTTTTTTTCAGCTTCAAGAAAAAGAAGAAATATTTTGTAAAAATACTTTGTCTAATGGAGACAAAGTAGCGCATGCCTCTCATCTACAATACATTAAACTACGCATTGCATTTAGTCTTTGCTGGTGGTTTAGAAATAATCAGATGAAGTAAGAGTCTGAGCATGCAGGAAGGATGAATGACAAGAGGAGAGCCATTTGTCTGGAAGGGAAGCCCTGATTTGGTTAAGTATATGCAGTTGCATGCATGGTGCTAAAAGCAAGCTTTTGAGATGCTCTGACCTTCAGGAAGGTGGTGAGGTGACCTACATTAGAAGAGACTGTGCTGTCAGTGTTTAGAGCCAGTCAGAAGCTGAGAAAAAGACAGAGGGTCACTCTCGAATGCAAGTGAGAGCGAGAGCTGTATGTATGCCTGGAACTCCAAACCCCAGAGGAAGTTTAGCTGCTACACAGGTATTTAACTGGCAGACAAAAGCACAGGATCTTGATACTGGAGGTCAAAGCAGAAAGTAATCACTTTAAATGCACACACTAGGTGAACACACTGAAGGGACTGCCTCACAGAGACAGTGCCCATCTGTAGTCCTTGAATACACACGGAAAATGTAGGCTGGATCCGGATCTGACCCACAGTCAAAGTCTCTTCTGCAATGTCAAATGCTAGATAGACGGCTAGACAGATCTCCTCAAGAACACAAGCTAATGGGAAATGGATCTCTACACACTGATTCAGTGAGCCCAAATGGCCAATTTAGTGTGGTATACACCACTTGTAATTACACAAGGCTAGAGTCAGAGAAACCCAGTCATCAAAAAATCTTGCAAAAAACTAGTACATTTAGCTCCTTCCTCCCCCCCCTCCATCTCCCCTTCTCACCCCGCCCGGTCAGTGGTACCAGAGAGGTCCTGAAGGAAGGGGGCACTTGCTGGCCAGTGGTCCTCAGCTCTGCCCCTGCACTGGTGGGATGACTTATGCTGCTGTAACCATGGCGCCAATGCTCCCCAATCAGCCCACTATACTACATGCAAATGCTTCTGTTTTCACCAGAGAGCATTTCTGTGGTCTTCCTTCCAGCAGGGCCTTTCACTAGAGGAGCATAAAGGAGAGAGATGTGCTTGAATTAAACAGGGCTTCTCTGCTGCTGCTCAATTGATCAGTAAAAGTCCAAGGGGGGGGCACCAAAACAATGCCCCCGGTTATTAAAACAAACCAAAACAAAACCCTGAGTCATGGCTTAATAAATATGGATCTACAATTCTGCACTGAACACAGCTGTAGAAACTGAAGGAAAGGCCATCCAGAGACTGCCCCACTTGGGGATCCATCCCATATGCAGCCACCGAACCCAGACACTTGCTGAGGTCAAGAAGTGCTTGCTGACAGGAGCCTGGTATGGGTGTCTCCTGAGAGGCTCTGCCAGAGCATTACTGATACAGATGAGGATGCTTGCAGTTAACCACTGGACTGCGTACAGGGACTGCAATGAGGAAAGACTGAAGGAGTTGAAGGGGTTTGCAACCACATAGGAAGAACAACAATATCAACCAACCAGACCCCCAGAGCTCCCAGGGACTAAACCACCAACCAAAGAGTGCACATGGACAGACCCATGGCTCCAGCTGCATATGCAGCAGAGGACGGCCTTGTTGGGCACCAATGGGAGGAGAGGCCCTTGGTCCTGTGAAGGCTCCATGCCCTAGTGTAGGGGAATGACAGGGCGATGGGGTGTTAGTGGTTGGGTGGGTGGGGGATACCCTCTGGAGGCAGGACGCGGGGAGAGTGGAGTGAAGAGTTTTCGGAAGGGAAATCAGGAAGGGGGTAACATGTGAAATGTAAATAAGATAACCAATACATTTGTTTTTCAAAAAGAGAAAAACTAGTTTTCCAAGACATTTGAATTACACCACACACATTTTCTTAAAATTGCTCGTCACAGCGTCTATTTCTTTTTGAATCAGTCTGTCTCCCTCCCTCCCTCCCTCCCTCCCTCTCTCCTTCTCTTTCATATATATTTATGGACCGCCACGATACAGATGCTTAGCATGACACACCAGCTGTGTACTAAATTACAGGCTAAATTAAACTTACAGAGCATTAAGGGCATAAGTTTCTCACTCTGGGCATCGGGCACCAACTCTTTTCCTTCACATAACTAGGAAGTGATGTCTGTCTGTCACCTTCACAGTGACAGGACAATATGCCAGAACTGGGAGAGTCACAAAATACAAACAAATAAAATTAACCACCCAATCCTGAGATCCATCAAAACTTGATAGCTCACCTTAGGAAAATGTGTGTATTTAAAGTGAACACAGTGTTATCTTAATGAGTGAACCAGCCACTCACAGTATATGGTATCTGTGCCCATTGTCACTTTGTGTAAAACTGCATCCCTGAAAAGTAAGTTCGCAGCCAGGCTGTGGGATTTTATTTTCCAGTGTGTCCACTTCTACTGAGATGCAGTTTCCACCTTTCCACTATCAGTAATCCAAGTCAAGCTCTCTGCGTTTGGACGTTTGACGTTATGGCTAAGAACCTTCTCCACAGTGCACTAAAACGCTGTACAAGGAAGCACTGGAGGTGCAAACATTACACATCATGTGCTCCTCTCCATCTGTGCTCCCAGCCCGCTCACCCAGTGCTCCGATGGCCACAGAAAGGCAGGCACACCCCCTCAGCATTCAGAAATAGGCTTACAGTACAGGTGCCCAAGACATTACATTTGGAAAGTATTGTGAATTGAGAGCTCAAGTGACTCAACCTGTGCTCCTGTGACCTGACTCAACACAGTGCCAAGGATTTGGATTTACTTTATATTTAAATGTAACACTGACCAAACTGACAACTGGCCTTTGAGTAATGTCTCCTCGCCTCCCAAAATGTGGGGAGTTGATTATAATACAGTAAACATTTAAATGAAAAGTGTGCACTCAAATTTCATTATTCTTGATGAGTATTTATATAAATTTTAAGGGATTAAATATGTTGAAAAATTTCCAGTTGTCATTTTGAAATTGGGCAAAATTTTCAGAGAAAATACTTGCCTTTCCAAAGTGGGATTACGATGTTAAGTTAAGGGATAAAAAGGACACCACAAAGATAAAAACTAATCCTATATTAATTATTTCATTCAGTGAAACTCATCAAACATTAACAATTATTTCACTGATATGGAAGTAGCATTCCTAATATTTGTTATGCTGAGATTCTGGTTGTTTGTAAACAAAGGTGTTTGCTTATCAGTAATACTCTCACACAGCACTGCTTATCAGTAATACTCTCACACAGCACTGCTTATCAGTAATACTCTCACACAGCACTCTCACACAGCACTGCTTATCAGTAATAATCTCACACAGCACTGCTTATCAGTAATAATCTCACAGCACCGCTTATCAGTAATAATCTCACAGCACCGCTTATCAGTAATAATCTCACAGCACTGCTTATCAGTAATAATCTCACAGCACAGTAATAATCTCACATTTGCTTATCAGTAATAATCTCACAGCACCGCTTATCAGTAATAGTCTCCACAGCACTGCTTATCAGTAATAGTCTCCACAGCACTGCTTATCAGTAATATATCTCACACAGCACTGCTTATCAGTAATAGTCTCACACAGCACTGCTTATCAGTAATAGTCTCACACAGCACTGCTTATCAGTAATAATCTCACACAGCACTGCTTATCAGTAATAATCTCACACAGCACTGCTTATCAGTAATAATCTCACACAGCACTGCTTATCAGTAATAATCTCACACAGCACTGCTTATCAGTAATAATCTCACACAGCACTGCTTATCAGTAATAATCTCACACAGCACTGCTTATCAGTAATAATCTCACACAGCACTGCTTATCAGTAATAATCTTACACAGCACTGCTTAGCAGTAATAATCTCACACAGCACTGCTTAGCAGTAATAATCTCACACAGCACTGCTTGTGGTGGCCATAAGGAGAGACAACCCAGAAAGAAGCACATATGTGAGAACTTTGGAGATGGGTAACTATGGGGCAGATGGCCAGTTAGTGGCACCTCACATCCTCAGTCAGAAACAGGACCGTGACAGACCACAGCAGTGACAGAAGTAAACGCCCATCACTGTCTTGTTCCCCAGAGAACTTTCTAAGGTGCACATGCTCTCAGTTCATGGGAGGAAGGAAGGAAGAGTCCTGTCCTGTAGTGAGCTGGAATCAGCAGGAAGTTGGTGCTTTGCGAGCTTCTTATCACGTGTTTATGTTGTTCTACTAATTATGATAATTCCATTATTACTTTGGTAAATTTAAACTCTCTAAGAGAGAAAGAAAACTAGACTCACACCAAGAATGACAAAAGGTTTCATGAATGATTTTGAACCCAACAATTTCACACAGGTTTTCTAGGGGCATCTTCCTTTCCCTGCCATGTTTATTACGCCTGAGAAAGCACAGTAGACAGAGGAGGGTTTCTCGGGGATGCTGATTTTATGGGGGTCTCCCTGCCCTGCAAAAGGGGCCTTCATTGTCAGTACGAAGGAGCAATGGGTCATAGACTTCAGACTCACTCCCCACCCAAATGGATGCTTTTTATGTAACTAAAAGGAAATCTATGGTGTTTTTGTGCAGCTGTACAGACAAAAGAACTTCTCTGATGGTGCTGACACGTCTGTTTACATGTCTGTTTACACACCTGCACCACCATGCCCAAGCGGTTGAGCAGCCAGAAGGCAGCATCAGAACTGCTTGGTGTTTTACAGCCGTAACGGAGCTGGAGAGTCAGTCACCCACTCATTACGTGCGTGGCAAATGTCTGTACTGGACTTCAGGAGGTGCGTGCACGCACACAGCTCGAGTGAGTTAACTATCCCACTGTTCACTAGCACCTCACACAGATATCTGTATGCCCACTTCACTAGTGCACACTGTTGGATTCATGGGCTTGGTTTTGCTCTTAATACATCTGACTGGGGACCGTGGGAAGTCAGGAAGTTCATCCTGGCAGTTAATGCCAGCAGCATACAGAACTAGCAGAGAAATGAGGTCTGCTGAGTAAGAGAACACTAGGACTCTGATTTCAGGAAGAGAAAAAGAAAGCAAGCCCTGCCTCCATGACTGTGGGATTTCCATGTATTTGCTCTCTGAAGCAGACAGCACTGTAGTGTAATGGTGGGCGGGCCTCAGATGCAGCCTCTCCCAGGAAACAGCTCTAGAAGTCAATATATAACAAGGAAAAAAAAAAAAAAAAAAACCAACCTTCAGTGACATGCCTATGTGTGTGTGAGAAGGATAAGAGTGCTCCAAGAGTTTAACAAGAGCTGCTCCTCTCTCCCTGCACTGTCCACACAGAAACTGCATTTGCCACACCATCAACGCAACATCAACAAGAACCAAGTTCCCTGCCTGAAGATGTACCTTAATCTTGGTGAGAAATTTAATTTGAGAGTTAGCTTACTAACACATACCAGTAATTTACTAACACATATACTCCCCTATGATAGGACCTAATATTAAGGAAATCCTTGAACTGGGGACATTTATTTCACTCATATGTAGAAGATCTAAGAGACAGTCTATTTCTCTGCTAACCATCTATTGCACTCAGTTTAAAACAAACCAGATTATATTATGGGTTGGAGAGACGGCTCTGTGGTCAAGACTGTTGGTTGCTCTTCTAGCAGACCCTGGTTCGGTCCTCTCACCCACGTGGTGGCTAATAACTGTATTCCAGCTCCAGGGGATTCAATGCCCTCTGTGTCTTCACACACACACCAGGCATGCACATGGTGCATAGACATGCATGTAGGCAAAGAGCCCATACATATACATGGTTGTATTATGTATAAAATAAACATGAAAGGGACTACCCTAAAATATGAAATCACCCGTGTTGATTAACAGAGCAGGCTGGGGTAGGATGGCATCAAGAATAGGCCAAAAGTCAGTGGCTTCTCTACATGACGAAAGAGCGAAGTGACGGTGACATGGAGCAGAAATGCACACTCAGCCACACAAAGCAAACGTCACCCCTGTGAAGAGGCTTCCTCACAGCCTCTTCAGGGACAGACGGACTCAGCACAACGACGGAAGGAACGGTACAGGGCAAGGGTGTGATCCTCCCAGAAAGGGAGAGGAAAGACGTACTGAGGTAGATAAAGCCAATGTTCTGGATGGGAATAAGATGCACAAGGCTTTGCACACAAGCTCCAGATGCCAATACTTAGCAGAGCGGGAAGTAAGGATCACTCAATAAAGCAACCGTCGGCAGCAAAAATGCTACCTTTATTTATGGTGAAATAAATGGTAGTTATCCCTAATCATTGGGGCTATGTTCCAAGACACCCAATGGAGGCCTAAACCATGGAGAGCGAGCCCTAAACCCACATATACTGCATTGCCTTAACAGACACACTTATTATATATTGTAAATATATGTGTTATGGTCTCTCTCTCTCTCTCTCTCTCTCTCTCTCTCTCTCTCTCTCTCTCTCTCTCTCTCTCTCTCTCTCTCTCTTCTCCCCCTCTGTATTCTGTATTATTTACCATGCACTCCCATGATAGTTTCAAATGCATGCAATGCGGTTTCTCTTTCCTGGCTATTCTCTTGTGTTGCTATAAGAACAGTTTAGGGAAAGAGGGGATTACACTGGCTAACAGACTTAGAGGCTCCAAGCCATCATGGCATGGAAGGCAGCTGCAGCATGAGACAGTGTCATCCTGTGCCCGCTGTTAGAGAAGAGGGATAAAGCTCGGGGCTCAGTTTGCTTTTTCCTTTCCACTTATCCAGAAAGTCTAACTCATGAACAATGAACACGCATGGTGACTCTCCCCTCACCCACAAGCATCTCTGTATCTGGTACATGTTACACAGGTCAGTAAGGATATGCATGATGAGGTCAGTGCATTAGGAAGTGCTGCCCAGAAAGGCGGGTATGAGGGTCATGCCTGCAGCCCCAGCTCTTTGGAGTTGCTGAGGACAGAACATCAAGAGTTTGAAGCTATCCTGGGTGACACAGCTATATCATGTCTCAATTTTATTTATTTTTTTAAAGAGCAAGAAGCAAAATCTAATAGATCATTAACTATATATGGTAAACAAAGTGGGTAAGTAAATGTGCAAAATCACATCAAACATTTACAGAAATGATGAAAATGCCTGCTTGCTACAGCATAAGAAAGCCAGGAAGTTGTTCCAAAGAGCATGTGCTCACCTGTGCAGTAAACGATACATTAAGAACAAGGTGGAAAGTACTTAAAGCTTCTACATATCAGGAATCATAAGGTAATTAAAAATGACATGAGACAAAAATACCCCCAAATTCCTAGCAAACTAAAGCTTTTGAGACGCAGCTAAGATACTATTCGGAAGGAAAATGAACTGTTTAGTGTTAGTGCCTTC
Organism: Rattus rattus; assembly: GCF_011064425.1. Lineage (NCBI taxonomy): Eukaryota > Metazoa > Chordata > Mammalia > Rodentia > Muridae > Rattus > Rattus rattus. Next base: position 48,110,669 of record NC_046168.1, on the reverse strand, counting down.
AAAAGAAACGAGAAAACGCATTAACTAGGAAACTCAACTTAAGTTGGAAGCTAAGAATCAGAGTAAACAAAACCACAGAGCAGAAATGAGACACAGAGGAGCTCTCACTGCCCAGCTGACGGGGCGAGTTACTCATGAACTGAGGGCAACAGCAGCAATGCAAACAGCAGGACAGAGGCACACGCCTGGACACCCAGACGTCCTGTGTGTATGACACGGGCTCCTCACACATGGCTTCATCACAGCAGCCACCCAGTAACAAGTGTAAACCGTTACAGAAAGCAAGCACTGAGCTCTGATGAAGACCCAATAACACCGTCAGGAGTCGCCATATCGGAGGTTCATTAGGGGGTGGTGAGACAGCAGAACGAGCCACCCAGGCCAGGAGCAGGTCGGCACCACAGGCGGTGGGAAGGTAATACTTTCTAAAGTCTCCAGCTTAGTTGAGGGCACTAACTTGGCCACCAGCATGACTGATGAATGAGGAGTTTGACAAGTATTTTAGGGGGAAAGAGAAACCTTACAAGGTTTGAGTATAAGGAAAGAAAAACTCAGGTGTAGCATTAATTTTTCTGTAGCAGGAATAGGACTGTGTAATTATATTAAAACTAGTACACAGTTGAGGCAAGTTCAGGGGAAAAAAAAGGCCAAACTATGTGCAACATTCTTCATCTCAACAGAAAAAAATGGCTCGGTTTGGAGAGGGTCTGTGATGAATCAGGCTGTTCACTGGCTTCAACATAAAACCTTGTAGAAACAATAGCTTGGGATAGAGAAAATATGCAAGTTCTTTTGTTTTACAGACCAGAAATGCAACAGAAACAAAATACAATAAAAAATGAAAATTCAGGTACAGGAATTATGCATTTCATACTGAATAATTATTTCTGTCCTGCCCGTAAATCCTCTCTGGTAAGCTGTGCATCTAAAACTCATCGAACTGCCACGGGGTAAACGCAGCTCCATCCATCAAGCAACCACTTGACAAATACATTCCATAATAGAAGTTTATTTTTATGGGAGGCTGAATCAAGGACTTTCCCATGCATACAAAAACTTGTCAAAATTATTTATGAGTCTTGCTGAGACACACAATATGTCATATCAAACTCCTATTTTCCTTCCAAGTACAGAGTGTCAATATCTCTGCTACTATCAATAATGGGGACACGGCTGATAGCAGCCTCAGGAATGTGGGGTCAGGTGTCCATCTAGCTGCATGGTTTGGCTGTAAGAAGCCTCCATCAGTTCTTCAAGGGACAGCTAAAGACACCTGGAGCTGCACACAGGCCTTTACAGCCCACGCCTGGGAAGTCAGAGCTGATTACAGCTGAAGCAAAACAAGGAATTGAGAAGATGGGCCATCTTTCATTTGCACATAAAGTATTAGTTAAGTGTGAGAAAACAAACACTCGACAATCATGGCAAGTGCTCATCACTCGTGAATTTTTACCAACGAGGAGTCAGCTTTACAGAGCATGAACGACAGGAGGGGTAGTTCTCACAAGCAGGATCTGCTGTGACGAGGACCAAGTAGGCCTGGCTCCTTACCCTAACACCACTGTCTTTATCACACGGGAGCATCAGCTGACACACACATGAGCTGAGCTTTCACTCAGCTACATGGGCCTCTCCTGCCCTGCCTTCCTCATGCTCAGTGAGAATGAGGAACACGGTGAAGACTCTTGAGATAGTTTATAGGAAAATGCTACTGCTCATCAGCTCCACAGGCAACGGAGCACTGACTTCCTCTCCTCGGCTGTTCGTGGGAAGTAACTCGGCACAGGGAAGCCAGGCTGGTTGGACCACCGAGGAAGCACACGTTACTGCTCATGCACTCAGGGAGAGCAGATGCATGCACTGCTCAGGAACCACAAGCAGGACAAGCTCAAGTGTCCACACCCTGCACTAGTCTGGGTGAGTGTGAGGTGAGCAAACGGGTGTTTAACCTTGATATTTTCAAGACAGCTTCATACCTGGAAGTTTGACGTCAGTGCTACATACAGCTCTCATCTATGTTCAACTTCAGGACAGGGAACTCTAGGAAGAATCGGGAGAATGGCAGCTGCAGGGATTCTAAGGTCCCTCGAGTAGTACTCAGCACGCCGTGGCCAGGAGCACTGACATGCTGTAGGGCTTCTCATGTGCCACCATGCAAACATGACCTTGGATGCCATTAAGGCCTTCCCTCTTAGACTCCAGCAAGTAGTAAACTTTTGTTTTTTTGGAATCCTGAAATTCAACTAAAATAATTGTTAGTGAAATTAAAACAAAATCGACTTTTTGTTTTTCTCCTGAACAAATTGGAAAGGAATAACAGAAAGGGGGTAGGGGAAAAAGGCAGGAAGGGAGGACTTAGAAATAATTTCTCTGACCTTTCTTGTACTTTTTGGAGCACACCCTAAACTCTCTACAGAATCCTCACCAAGGCTCTGGACCCTGCGCAATGCTCACAACGAAGGCCTGTCCATTCGTCACACAGAACCAGACTCTGCATGGACAGAGGGAGGGCTGTTTAGCCAGTGTGTATAGGGCAGAGCCATCAGGCAGTGGTGCATCTTGGATGGTGGTGTTATAACTCCAACCTAGAAACCCAACCAAAAACTGCTCTCTTCTCACAGAAGCCTAAACTCAACATGAAAAGCACAGTGAGCTTCTCCTGCACTGTAGGAACAGTCAGCTGAAGTAACGAGATGTGTTTCCAGGCGGACACCTCACCTATTGACAAGTGAGTTGACGGCACTAAATAACCAGCGGGACTCACATTTGCACACAGAAAGTGTTTAGAGTCTTATGCTGTGAGCATAGAGCATGCTGCTGCTGAGGCCATCTTGTAAAGCAACCAAGTGAAGTCTCCTGTAAGAAGTCCAGTCCGGAAAAGCAAGGATACACCCACCTTAAAACACCCACATTTGCTATCCCCTTAACAACCCGGAGGGAGGAAGCCATGACTCCTGACCTCAAGAAAAGGAGTGGAGGGCACTTCAAAGTGAGGTGGCTCAACCAGTCTCCAGCTTGTGCACAATACAAGGAGCACTGGCCCTGCACCCTCCTGCACCACAGCTGCGGCTGCTGAAGACAGCACGTGGACTGCAGGGAGGGAGCGTCGTGGATGGTGAGCTGGGCACTCACAGAGCGCGGCACTGCGTGGATACGCCAAGTCCAGAAGCCTTTCCTTGGGTTTGAGTACCACCATTACGTAAGTCATGGGAAGCTCAATTATCAAACCAGGAGAAAGAAAGAAACTCCCATTTTCAAAACATAGAAAACCCCTTCAGATGAAAAGCTGAGAAGAAACTCGATTTTGAACAGTACACTTAGGTTCACCTGGCAAACAGAGGCCTCTCCAGCTCTGACAGATGCTGCTGACAGGAGCCACGTCTGAGGCTGCAGTCTGCCTGCGGTGTGTACACAGCCCTACCAACCTGCCTCATGAAGGACTTCCCTTGTGTTGCCCAATCCTCAGCACAAGCCACACGTGGAACAAAGGCCCTCAGGAGCAGCACTCCTGTGCGGCAATAGTCCTGGCTGAGGTGGGGGCTGACGTGTCCACTGACGCGTTCCCCCATTTTCTAGAACAGTCTAGACCAGCGTAAGCCACCTCAGGTGTTGCTGTTTGTGGTGTGGCCAGCCCAGCACTGATGGACACGACACACATGCCTGGCTGTGGTTGATCAGGTGTCACTAGCATCTCTAGAGCGATGGCAATTCCACAGACCTCCCAATACTGTTATATGATCTCTGAGGGGAAAACAACCTCAGCTCAGAGCCACTGAATTAGTAATCACCCAACTGCAACATTTCAGTTTCTATTCTGTTTCATTGTTGCCGAGGTTTTCAGTTTTTTTTTTTAATTATTGTTGTTTGGTTTGTTTGTTTGTTTGTTTGTTTGAAATAAACTTGTCACAAGCTAGAGTCATCTGGAAAGAGGTAACTTCAACTGAGAAGATGCCTCCATTCAATTAGCCTGTTGGCAAGCTGGGCATTTGTCTGTCTGTCCTTGCTTGTTTCCTTTACTTTGTTTCTCTTCTTGACAGCGTCTCACTATGTAGCCCAGGCTGGCCTTAAACCTACAGAGGTCCTCCCAAATGTGAGGATTAAAGGCTTGTGTCACCATGAGAGGGTGGGGAGCGTCACTTGACTGAAGGGCCCCGTCACTGGGTTCTCTAGGAAGCAGGCTGACCAGGCTGTGAAGAGTAAGCAGCACCCCCCAATGGTCTTAGCTTCCTCAGTGCCTCCAGGCTCCTGTCTAGAAATTCCTGGCTTAACTTCCCCCAACGATGATACAAACTGTAGCTGAGATAAATCCTCTCCTCTCTCTGTTATTTTTGGTCATAGAATGAGCAAATAGAAAATAAACTAAGGTATCCACCTTTGCAAACATCAGCGTAGAATTTTGTATTCACTGTTGTAGTCGTGGACATTTCTACTCTGGGTAGCAGAAGTCAGGACAATGGACGAAGGTTATGGACTAAAGAGGGTGGTTTCAGGATTTAAGGTAAATGACTGATGTGATACTATTGGGGACACTGTTATATTAAAGAATGACTTGTTGTTTAACTGATTAAAACTCAATGGGGCATTTTTATTTGCCCATATGGAATATCCGAGTGAGAGATTCCAGAAAGATCATTCCAATGCAGGTTTTACATGAAGATGATCTGTATTTCCGCCAACTTTAGAATAACAACCCCATGGCTCCACATATCAAGTGGTTTTCTTCCCTTCTGCCCTGTACCTGCTATGTACTTATTGATCACATTGTGTCAGGATACCTTATTATTCAAGCATATGGAACATCTCACTCTAATGCCTTAAAACTGCGCTCTTCCCAGAGAGTTACCAGCTTTTGGCTAGCAATGGCTTGTGATTATAAATAGAAAGATCCCCATAATCAATATCTATCAACTATATAACTTTCTGACTTAACATGTATAAGCCTGGAGATTTTCAGTGTACTGCCAACCGGACCTCAGCATTCTGTTTAACGTGGCATGGTGACATCTAACGTCTTCCCTACTCCTTAGCTTTCCTTACACGTTTAATAATGACCTTCCTTATTCAGAACTCAGCAGCGATGCTCAACTAGCCTTTATCCCTCCCTATCCTCCCAGCCTTCCTCTTCTATGCCAGTGCTGACACTCCCTCACGCTTTACAAAGGCGCAATGAACACCTAGGAGCAAACAAGTGCCACGCAGCCAGCGTGCTTGCCCCCTTACTCACTTTGAGCCATATACGTTTATCTTTCACATGCGCGCACACACACAGGAAGCGGTATTTATGTCACATACATTACTGAAGCTTGGCTGCCTTCTGTCCTGTTAGCCTACCTCATGCTGAATTCAGATCTCCACACTTCTCCCTCTTCTGTGCTGGGAACAATGTCAAACCCCGACCTGGTCTGGAGCTCAAGGTCTGCCAGGACTATGGGATGGGCGTTGATGATTTTGAATTAAAAAAACATTTATCAAAAAAACTTTAAATGGTAAGTCTGGATCTGATGAAATTAACCATGGGGGGGTGGTGGTCAGAATAAAGGTGAGCTACTGCCCACTGCACAGGATGAGGACACGTTGAGCTGGCACTGATGCCACTGTCTGCGTCATTTTAATGATTTCTCAGACAGCTTATGAATACATCTTTCATCCTCACACTTTCTTATATGGCATGGTACTCTTGATTCAAAGATAAACACAGAGTAGGTTGGTAAATATGGGTTAGGATTTAATATTGGATACAAGGTTATTTACATTAATAAAACACGTGACAGCTTTAAGTGGAGAAGGCCTGACAGCCTGAGGCAAACCAGCTGGCCCCTTGGTGAACTGAAACTAAACTAAGTGTCTGTCTTAGAGATGCTCTGGCTCCGCCCCTTGAAGAGACCCCACCCACACTTGCCACCAAGGTCAAAGGTATCCAGTGCCAATTTTGATACATGCAAAGGTTTATTTTAGATCATACCTGTCCAGAAATTTTTAGACTGATGGTACATGCCTGAACAGTATGAATTTTTCACATAGCAGACATGAGTCGACAGTCACTGCTGAAACACCTGCTCCTGTGGCAGCTATACCTTTACGCATTTTATTTATCTTTTTCCATTTTAACTGAAATATTTTATCATTCCTCCTCTATTTACACATTTTAACAACATACATTTTCCCTTTGTACTCCCTAGGAATCTTCTGGGGCTAGAAATGTATCGTTATCTAAAAATTGATGAGCTTTGAATAGATGCTATATGCACCCGGTTTAACCTTAAAAGGTTACAGCAAAAGGAATCGAGTTAAGAAAATATCCAACTCATGTTCCCAGAAATGAAGACCTTTCCAGGATGGGGGCTTCTCCGAGACTTGTGGCTGTCCCTCAGATACTTAATGGCCACAAGAGAAGACACTTGCTCTGTATGCCTGGATCTTTTCTTTACCACCAACAGCACTGCACGGTGCCCATAGGTCTGCATATTATTTCTCCCCATGAACATGTGATATTATTCTGCAGCAGTGTAAGGACTGTCCTCATCCTTTCTATGACTGCATAATATTCCACATGGTGTTGTCCTGTTTGCTTTGCTTCCTGTACCACTGACTGTCACAACTGTCTAGCTGGACAACTGTTAAAGTCACCATGCTGCAAAGTACTACTCAGGACCAATTCAAGAACAGAAAGGTAAGCATGGGCCATCCTCTAAATTGAGAAGTTAGGTAAATGCATTCTTTCTGTGGGCATCAGCACATTCAAAGCACTCCTTTCACAGGACTTATCATTTTATGAGACATGACTTCACTGTTGGTGTTTAACACAGACACAATGATGGGCTGTTGTACGATTAGAAGATTATGGCACTAGATTATTGTTTTCTTATATGTTGTGTAATATGACTATGGTTGATACCGGAAGGTAGGGGTGTGTGTGTGTGTGTGTGTGTGTGTGTGTGTGTGTGTATACATGTGCTGAATGAACCGTAGTATGAAGAAACACACTTACAACCTTGAAACAAACTCTCAACTGAAAACAATACCACTATCAGTTGGAGTACTAAAATTTATCTTTCTTGAGATCAAAAAACATTCAGGTGTGTGTGTGTGTGTGCGTGTGTGTGTGTGTGCGTGCGCGTGAAGAGTCCCTAACCCACACATTTACAGTCTTTTACTACTTTATTTTTAATTTTTAAATTCTACTTAACTTTTTAATGGCCTTGCCTCCTAAGCAAACACTCCCCTTTCCCAGTCGGCTGAGGAACCCTGACACACTGCCACAGGGCAGGCACTGACTGCGGCTGCTCCAGGCTCCTAATTGTGAAGCCCTTACAAAGACTGAACCTGATCATTCACTGAATTGTTGAGTTGATGGGATTCGTGTAGCTGGTTATAAATTGATAATCTAAATTAATTCATTCAAGCAGAAATCGATTCTGTAGCTCCTCGAGAGCTGTAATGATGCTTACCTCCCACGGCTCCCTGCTTCTCTGTCCCATAAAGCTGGTCGGAAACAGCTGGATCCAGGTGACCTGCTAGCTCATTAAATCTCTCACACGTTCCTTCTGGTAAATGATATTAAGTTGAAATGTCCTAACGTTGATTTTTTTACTTTAATTTTATGACAGAAATAACATAATTTGTAATACAAAATAACAATCTCCTTGGATTACTTTGCCTTGTTAAAATATTTTATGCATTTTTCATTTACACGAAGGTAATGGAAAAACACTTAAACTATCTGTTATTTAAACCACGGGAGATATGTTGCTGAAAGTCTGATAGCTCAAAAGTGATTGTCTCTTCATAGTCTTTACTTTATATCTGTAATAAAAGGCAGACAATTCAATTCATTGGTTAGTAAATAAAGTACGATAGTTTTTATTTTATTTTCTCTGCCTTCCAAGAGCTAACATCAGATTGCTTTTTAAATTCATTTAGAAACAGGGCTCATTACTTTCCTACCCCTTTGTAATCAAAAGTGTCCATTTGGAGGCCCCGTTTTGTTTAGCAGAGGCTGTAACCAGGTTCTGAATCCATCCTAGGAGGTCACTTCCCTGAGGTTCCCTCCCTCTGCATAGACAGAGCGCTGGCCTCCAGTGACCCACACTACAAGCTACTTCCTAGTACACTCCCGATTTCACTGCCCTTCCCTGAATAAATTTTAATGTGAAAAGACCCAGCAAGCAGAGATCAAGCATTTCCTGAGAATATTATTTTTTATCACAACCACAGCAATAAGGTTTCTCAAGTCGTAGAAGGAGATTAACTGAGACCCCAAATTCTTCATCTCCTCAAATGTGCTACCACTTATCCAGAGACCAGAAACATCGTCTTCTGCTGTACAGTGCTCACTGATACAGCTGGAGGACTGACTTCTGACCACGCTGTCTTCCAAGGGAAGTTATGGGAAGTAGGAATCTTAAACAGAAAATGGCATCATGGAATTCACAAACATTTTAATACTGACTACTACATATTTATTGCTGAAAATGTTTTCCTAAAAATAATCCCTAGCACTGAACGCCTAGAAATCCACTTCCAAAGTTTCTGTAGTTTGTAACTATTTATATCACAATAGTTAAAAGCAGAATTTTACTATGCCTGATGGTTAAAGTGACCGTGGAGGAGCGTCAGAGTGAGCAGACGCTTGTGTACCGCTTACTCACCAAAAGCACTCCCTGAAGAGGAGGGTGTATGAGCAGTCCTGGGGCAGTGGGAGCGTGGCAGAGAGCTCTTCAGATCAAGTAAGGCCCTAGTGCACATGCCCTGTCCTGTCCCACCACCGAGGGAAGGCAAAGCTTAGGACTGTCTACTGTTACTTCCTGCTCACCTGAGGACTGTCTACTGTAACTTCCTGCTCACCTGAGGACTGTCTACTGTAACTTCCTGCTCACCTGAGGACTGTCTACTGTAACTTCCTGCTCACCTGAGGATCTACTGTAACTTCCTGCTCACCTGAGGACTGTCTACTGTAACTTCCTGCTCACCTGAGGACTGTCTACTGTAACTTCCTGCTCACCTGAGGACTGTCTACTGTAACTTCCTGCTCACCTGAGGACTGTCTACTGTAACTTCCTGCTCACCTGAGGACTGTCTACTGTAACTTCCTGCTCACCTGAGGACTGTCTACTGTAACTTCCTGCTCACCTGAGGACTGTCTACTATTACTTCCTGCTTGCCTTAGGACTGTCTACTATTACTTCCTGCTCACCCGAGGACTGTCTACTGTTACTTCCTGCTCACCTGAGGACTGTCTACTGTTACTTCCTGCTTGCCTTACTGTTACTTCCTGCTTGCCTTCTACTGTAACTTCCTGCTCACCTTAGGACTATCTACTGTAACTTCCTGCTCACCTAAGGACTGTCTCACCTAAGGACTGTCTACTGTAACTTCCTGCTCACCTGAGGACTGTCTACTGTAACTTCCTGCTCACCTTAAGACTATCTACTGTTACTTCCTGCTCACCTCTTCCTTTTCTCTTGAGAAAGAGAGCAAGAAGTCAGGAATCATCATCTCTTTAAAAACTCTAGTCTGGAAAAAAGTGAAGGAAATAGGAATAGAATAAGCGCTGAGTAAGGCATGAGGAAGCATATAAACCTGTAGCATAGCAAACAATGAATGGCTAAAATGAATGCTGTCATTGAGGGTCACTGCCAAAGTTCTTCTGAGAGCATTATCATGAGAGACCTATGCCCCAAACCTTGATCTTGTCCATAGATGATTATGGAAGCCACCTGCCTCACCTCACAGGCTCCTTTGACATCTTGTAGTGTTCTCCATAAAACAGCCATTAGGAGTGTTGCGGAGAAGATAGGGAAGATTGTGAGCCAGCGGCCATGGGTGAGGACAGCGAAACTGATTCTGAACATGAAGGGGCAGATGCACCCATGAACCCAGAGCAGTTGTGAAAGCATGCACAAGACTTGCATGAACTCAAGCCACACATGATCTCAGCATGGAGAGCGGAGGTGGACATGAAGCTCTCCCCCTAACTGTGACACGATCTTACTGACTACTGAACAAGACACACTCAGTTTCCTTCAGGGCTGTAGAGAATGACCACATTGCAGGAGAGCTACACATTCAGATTGGGAAACCCAAGCTGACCTTGTTGGGTTTATAAAGAGAACATGATGTTGGTGGGATGAGGGGAGTGGATTACAGAGGAACTAGGAGGCGGGGTAAACATTATCAAATATGTCGCATGAGTCAGTGGCAGTGGTGCACGCCTTTAATTCCAGCACTTGGGAGGCAAAGGCAGGTGGATCTCTGTGAGTTTGAGGCCATCCTAGTCTACAGAGAGAATTCTAGAACATCCGGGGCTACACAGAGAAACCCTGTATCAAAAAAACCAAACCAAACAAATAAGTAGGTAAATAAATAAACACATTGTATGAAATTCTCAAAGAACTAATAAAAAGAAATATTCAGTAGAAACACTCAGGAAGTGAGCAAGCTCATAGTCCCTTCACACAGAAGTAGAGAGGAACACTTGCATGGAGTGTGTGGTCTATGTGCACATGGACACGTGGCAGCATGCGTACAAACCAGTTCTTTCCCTCTACCATGTTGGTTCTAGGGACTGAACCCAGGTGCTTGGCCTTCACGTGCTGGTCTTCTTGTTGCCCAGAAATCAGATTTCTAACATGTTCTCGAAGCACACCTAGAGAACTGCAGCTCTTACACTGTGACATTTCTCCTTGAGACTGCACTGATTTTATGTGTTAGTAGCTGATAAATCCACAAAGATTTGCCACCTGTATCAGTTACTAAACAAACAATCAAACAAACACTGTAGTCAAATGCTCATCTTGATGGGTTCCTCAGTGCCCTTTTCAGATCTTCTCCTGATTATGGGCCGCGCCATATACTCCTTTGCACACTGGAAACATTTTATTGGGTAGCGGGTATGCCTGTGGTGTTGAGGGTCACTCTGAGCACAGTGACACTTCCATGCACAGCAGCTCGCATCTGCACAGGTTTGCTTATAAACGTTGAAGACATGGAGTAAGTGAAGAAGCATGGTCATCAGTGAACAGTTAATAGGCTCAGCCATGTTATAGCAACCACTGACCATAAAACAACGTATTTCATAGATATCTATGGAACGTTCATTAAGGTAAGGATCAATTTTTGAAACATTAAAGAATAGTCATTTTAAATTTAGTGACCAATACTGAATACTTATTGATTTTAAAGAAAAAGATGTGTGCATATGCTATACTGCTAATGTTCCACTTCAAACTGAAAAATGACCATTGGTGATTCCTTCCCTTTACTGAAAACTTAACTACTTAGTAAAAATGTGGTTAAATTGCTTAGATTTGCAGTTCTGTAAATTCTGATGCTAAAATGTTTAAATTCTTATGGTTGTATAAATCAAAGACAGAACAGATTTAACTAGTTTTAAATATACACCTAACTCTTTAGACACTGTGCTCTGCGTCACTGAGAGTACAATGGGAGCTGTGATGACCTTTTGGGCACTCCCATCCACTGCCTACAGGGCTGCTCTCCAGTGTCCGTGTGATCTTGGCTTCCCAGCCTCACCAGTTTCTAAGGTCTCATCACCGGTTTGTGTTGCTATAAGCAGGCAATAATATGATAGAAACCCTAACTGACTGTGTAAGGAAACTGGAATAGAAGACCAGACACTGGCTTCATCTGTGGTGACTGGCAGTTCAGAGGGCATCTGACACCTTCACAGGTTCATGGGTCATCTGCACACTGAAGACTAAGCAGGAGAGGGCAACCCTTTGGTTTCTGGCTTAGATTAACATTTTAAAGAAAACCAACAAAAGACAGAGTGTGACCGTGTGTATCGACAATCCTAGTGCTCAGGGCAGGGCAGGAGAGTCAGGCGTTTCAGGTACACAGTAAATTCAAGGCTAGCCTGGTACATATGAAACCCTGTTTCAAAGACAAAATCTATACCACAGAACAGTTTGTAGGATTTATGTACCTTCTCAAGAGTCCCCAGAATTCCACATGTCATACACTTGCAAAAATTCTTCTTTAAGAGTCAATAAGCAATAGGAAAAGTAAAAACCACCACCACCACCACCACCACCACCACCACCACCACCACCACCACCACCACCACCACCACCACCACCAGTGTTCTTATCTACAATATATAGGGCAAAAGGTATACGTCATTTAACCCCTATAACAGAGGATGGCGTGTAGGTGTGCACCCTGATCTACACAGTTTAAGGATTAAGGGAAATATGAGTGTACTGTACGCTGTCTGTATCCAATGCAGAGGAGTCCAGTCTCACGCTTCTTGCTCTAGGAGTGAAAAAGTAGAAATATCCCTAAAGTTACACTGTACTGCCAGACGGCAAGCTAAGGCAGGACTGCAGCAGAGAAGGAGTCGTGAGTCAGAGGACACTCGTGGAGGGAGGGCTTGTAGGCAACGGCAATGGCTGAGCTCTGCTGCATTCTCATACAATCAATTGTTAGAAAATAACAGTTCATAAAACTATGCTGCCCCCCAAATAAAACTGATACCAAGTACGTTTTAAGCATTTAAATTTTAGCTTGGTTAAAACTAAACTTGATAATAAAGGAAATAATAAAAAATTGATAGCAGTATGTGCTCAGTATGACGTGCTAAAATGTCTCCTTCGGTAAGAGGGCAGAGGATGTAAGAGTATGTGTCTAATTGAGGTTGTCTGGTATCTTAGAGCATCCGGAAGTACACTTCCTATCTCCACCAGAGTCTGTGGTTGTAGCTATGCATTAATTTAAGCTACAGAGAGGCGTGTGAAATGATTACAATTATGCTTAACAGTTTATAAACTGATGTCTGTGTTTTGGGGGAACTGCTATGAACAAGGACATTTCTGAAGGCATTTTTGAGTGACATTCATGCCCGTTATCTGTGGCAACAGCAGTGCCATGTGCACATGTGGATATGCAGATTCCACAGGCTTTACATTCCATTCTATCAAGATTATAAACCAGTGAGAAAGAAAGATTTTCCCCTTTACAAAGAAGGAAACAAGTGCAAATAGATAAACACATCAGGCCATAATACTGAGACAGGGTTAGACTGGAACTCTTACCGTCCTGTGCCCACTGCCTAGAGTATCTGGTCTTGGGTTCCAAAGGGTTTCTACGGTCAGACCTGGTCAGGCTATGTCCCTGGTCTGGTCTGGCCCAGGCGAGCAGCTTAAGCTGACAGGAAATGTCCTTCCCCTGACACTGGTCACGGAATGCCGAAGGGACACAGAGCCTCTTAACTCCCAGGCTGCTGAGGCAGATTTTCAGAAGACAAACGTGCTTCCTCCTCTTTTGGTGTGCTTTCTCTAAAGACAACACAGAACTGAGTGCCATCAGCACCAGGAAGCCAAAGCACCAAGACTTGTCCTTCCTCCTGCTACCAATGGGCTCATGGAGGAATTCACACTTTCCTCATTTCAGTGAGCACGGAGATAATGGGAGAAAGGGATCACTTACTATGATTCAGGAGTTGTGTACATAAGTTCAAAACGATTCATGAAAGTTTACTTTCTTCTACTCTACTTTCTAGGTAAAGTAATTCAGAGTATTGAAAGCTGAGCAATATTTATCTAATTCTTCTTGTGACTTTTATTCCTGGATTGAACATACTAACATTTAAAGAATATTTTTAGGAAGTAAAAATGACCAGAGTAATAAATGAGGTAAAATCTTAATATAGGTTGATTCAAATAGAGAGATCGAAGTAGAACTATTTGTACATTATCATATGATCTAATTAGAACAGTGCCAAAATTGTGACAATATATTACAGTCCTTCAGGTAACAATGCTTCACTGCGTACAGTAGAAGAGGTAATTCATGAAAGCCACCGTGAGATAACATTCTAAAACCTGTTACAGGTTTTTTTAAGTTGTACTAAGGAGTTGTAATAAACAAATAACCTGTACAAGGCAAACAGTTCAGCGTCCCTTCACAATGCCCTCGTCAGGTGTCTGTAACTGTGACAGGGAAGCAAGGCCGGAAGTCAACAGGAAATGTCCCCACTGTGCTCTGCTGTCTGAACGCTGGCTGGGTTTGTAAAGGCACTGTGTGTGGGGACAGGAAAGTCACTGCTGCAGCAGCACTGTTAGGCTAACTCAGTGGCACCAGACTTGAAAACAGAACCACAGCTGGGTAGTGGATGTCCCAGGAATAACAGAGAACAGGATGGATGAGTTCCTTTAGAAGGGGAAGAGTGTGAGGAGGCCTAGTTCATCAATTAAAAAAATGCTACTGAACAAAAATGACAGGACTCGTCAGAGATAAAATTTCTTTTCAATTTTACATAATTTGGAGCCACTAGAGACAGATTTAATTTGCCATTTTGGAACAAAACTTCACTGTCTGCTTGTAAGATGCTGAAATATTTCTACTCTTCTGGCTGCTGGGTGAAGAAGACAGCAAACATAGGTGGGGTCTAACAAGATGGCACAGAGAGTTCTGCAGATGCCGGCCACATCCTCACCACCAGATGGTACAGAGAGTTCTGCAGATGTCTGGCCACATCCTTATCACCAGGCATGGGGCCTGGTAGGACTCACACAGCAATGAACAGTGCGAAGGCACAGCGGTTCAACTTGTACCACGAGGCCTCCAGAGACTGCAGGGGCCCTGGTGCAACCGTATGTGCACTACAGAACCCGGGAGAGAGCCACAGCCAGTGAACTGCAGGAGTGCTGCAGGAGTGCTGCAGGAGTGCTGCAGGAGTGCTGCAGGAGTGCTGCAGGAGTGCTGGCAATCACCTGCATTAATTGTTTAATGGTCTTGACTGTAGTGAAGGAAGTCAGTGAGTTTGCTATGAGCATGGGCACCCTGCGAAGAGGCTAGGGTTGGTAACAGCTTATGAGATCTATTTGCCTTGGCACTTCTGTAGGGAAGTCTAGCAGGGAGCCTTGCCTTTACAGATCAAGATACCAGAAAACTGCAAAATAGCATTCTATGAAGATGCTAGGAATGGCAGGCACCAGTAGACAGACCCTGAATGTGTACATGTAAAAGTTCAATACTTACTTTCCCTGAGATGTACTGCAAAGACAGCCATACAAAGGCCGCAGGCCATTCTGTGTGGCTGAGCTCCCGTTCTTAGTGCAAAAAAGCAGTGGGGACAGAAAGCTGTGGCCATTTTGGAGTTCAGTTTCAAAGCCACTAAATCCTCAAAGTCTCAGACCAGCAGTGGGTAAGTTTTGATTTTATGTGGCATATATCTTCGAGTACATTTACAGCCCATGTTTATAGTTTTTATAGCTTAAGGCAAAGTGAAGTTGGAGCTGCAGAATAATCCACATGTGAAATAAAACCACGCTGCTCCATTTTCTCAGGGGTGCCTGACTTGCACAGAACTTCTCCAGAACACAGCACCTGCCCCTCCTCCGGCTCCCTAAGAAGCTGCAGGAACCCTTACTCTTCTAGCGCAGGCTCCGACCATCCTGGAGGGGACCAGTCCACCACAGGACGAAGATCGTTCTGCACTGTGCTGTGTTGTTTGCATTCCTCAGATGCATTTGGTTCTGTTTGACCCACAGGAACAATAATGAGCTTAGTGGAACTCAGTGTTGTCTGTCCCCCTCTTTGAGTGACAGCAGGCAATGGTCACTTGATATGCTTGACTGTTGCTCACCTGAGAACTGCAGAGGCTAGCACTGGTACTAGTGCAGAGGCAGCTGTGGGCTATGCCAGACTTGTGTGGCTTCAGTCTCACCTTCAGAACCTCCGTGCAGAATGGATGCTGTCTGCCCTATGTATCATTTCCATGCCTATGGAGGCATGTTCAGGCTGCCCCCACCGACACCAAAGAGAGGATGCTGATGGAGAAATGGGCTCCCAGACCACTCCTACACCCTCCAAATGTTATAATCACTGCTTCTGGTCTTGCGACATTACTGGGGTTCCCAAATCCTCATAAGAGGCATCCCCACTTCTCTCCCCTATATTCAAGTCTTGACAATGCCAGAGCATTGCTGTCCTGAGACTGTAGATGCTCAGAGGATGATGGCGACAGCACCTCAGCCTCAGAGCAAGCTGAAGCCACAGGTGCTCCTCCTCCACTGCAGCTACTCCCTCCTTCTGGCTCCTGTTAGATTCCCAGCACTGCACCCTGAACCCTCCAGCATCCTGACCCTTCCCCCATGCAGGCTACACAGTCACACCCTGAACCCTCCAGCATTGAGGCTTCTTCTCCATTTGGGGCTCATTCCTATGACCTTCCAAAATCATCTTTCATCGTGTCTCCTCCCCATCTCAGCTCAAGCCTTGGCAGCAAAGCTGCTGGCTTCACCACACATGATATTTTGGGAAATAAAAATTTCAAAGTATTTTCATTAATATATGCTTTAAAAACACTAATTTTGTTTACGTATTTCCTGTGGTGCTGGGGCTCAGATGAAAGCCTTACCCACACTTTTCCTCTCTTTTTTCTTTAAGACAGGGTCTTACTATGTAGTCCTGGATGGCCTAGAATTTGCTCTATAGTCAGAATGGCCTGAGTTCAGGGACCTAGTGGCATCTTAACTGTGTTCTACCATGCTTGCCTTTTAGTAAAGATCCTTATGTAAAGTAATGGCAATAGTTTTAAATAAGTCTTTTTAAATTGGAAAGTATCATCCTTTTCAAAAAGGGGGAAAATGAAAGTCAGAAATTTCATCTTCTGTGTTGGGTCTAGGACCTCTGAAAAGTGGAAAGAAGAAAAAAAAAAACACGAAAAAGGCCACTGGTAAAAACAACTCACTTTCCATTTTAACACTAATTATCGTATACTCATGTATGAAGAATGTATTTGAAGTTTCCAAATAAGTTTTGAGTATTTTTTTAAAAATGTCCTCCCCTTTCCTTCAAAACAGAGCCTTTATCAAAACCTATCATTCTACAAAATACAATGTTTTCTTTGTGATTTGTAGTAGTTTGAATAAGAACAGTTCCCATTGGCCCATATATCTGAACGCTTAGTCATCAGGGAGTGGCACTACTTGGGAGGCCCTAGGAGACCTCCGGAGCCCTTGCTGGAGTGGGTGTAGCTTGGCTGGAGGACTGTGGCTCTGCAGGCCAGGCCCAGTCTCTCTCCCCAGTGCTGGTGGATCTAGATGCAAGACCCTCACTTTCTTCTCCAGGGCCATGTCTGCTTGCTTGTCACCATGCTCCCACTATGATGGTAACGGCTTAAGACTCTGAACCTGTAGGCGAGCTCCAGTTAACGCTGTCTGTTTTCAGAGTCACTGTGGTCACGGCATCTCCTCATAGCAATAGAACAGTGACTAAGACATGATTCAAAGTACTAAGCAGAACACACAGCATACAGAATACACTACATATAGAGTAGAGTATAAATTAACACCTAGAGTAGAACAATGACAGAAAGGACACAGTGGAGACACTGGGCAAATGAAAGTCAGAAATTTAGCCCTCTATGCTGGGTCTAGGACCTCTCAAAAGTAGAAAAAGGCCATTGATAAAAACAACTCACTTTCCAGTTTAACACTAGTTACTGTTGCTGTTTGATAGCATAAAATATTGCTATCAAAGTTTAAAATTAAATCTACTGTTTAATTGGGAGGACCCTGTAAAAGGTACTAGTCTAGTAAAAGAAACGACTACTACTATGTGGAGGTTTTCTGCAGGTGTATGCAAACCAGGACAGCACCTACTGTCTGTCTCTGTTGCAGCTCGGTGACAATCTGACTCAGCCCAGCTTCACAGGCTGTCCTCTCCTGTCATAGGACAAGCCTTGGAGCAGGGTCAAAGGGGGAGCCGACACAGCACTGTTCCTCCTCTCACCATTTCTCCGCTGTTCTCCAGGCCACAGCAAGCTCCCCTCCTGGGTTTCATCGGCCACCTGTACACGTCATGTGTCCTTCCTGACTGCCAGCTCTCCTCAGTGCTGTCCTGACATCATGGTTTCCGTCTCTCGTCTTTCTGAACGGTATTAAGAACTCCAGAGTACACTTCCTCCTCTCTACAGTCCCTAGAACACCTGGCTTCAATGTTTAGCTTGCAGTGCCTGCTAGGTAGTTTGATGTCCTTCCTGTATTGAGAACTCCAAATGTTTTAAACCACAACCACATCTCCCATCCCACTCCAACCTAAAGCTCTCATGCATCCTGCATGATCTCAGCAGCCAGCTTCGATCAATGTCATCTCAGTCTTCCGTTCTTACACTTCCTCTGCAAGTTCAGAGCCATGCTTGTTAGTCTGACTTCTACCACGTATTAGCTAAAGCGTGATATCTGCATGGTGGCCTTTCTCGATCACAGCAGTAATGGCTCCCTATCCTGCTGCCATCACCAAAGCTGAGACCATCTGATGTGGATCCAAGGTTTTCCTCTGCTAATGCTCCCACCTTGGGGTCTGGTGCACTATGTGACCATGTGGCCTCCATGTAGGCATCCGATCTGCCCACAACATTTTAACGAACATGTCTCTGTTCCAACTCAATCCCCACTCAACTCTATCACCACATCCATCAAAACTTCTGACATGCCATTCACATTCTGAGGTATAATTTTATAAAGTTTAAAGGTGCAAAGAATACACTGAAAGACAACACATCATATGCACAGTCAATAAGTAGATAAAACCTTGAACATGTATTTTGAACTTAAGACTATAGAAAAGCACTAATGTTTACAGTAGATATAAACAAATATACATTAAAAGAACAAAATATAGGGGCTGGGGATTTAGCTCAGTGGTAGAGCGCTTACCTAGGAAGCGCAAGGCCCTGGGTTCAGTCCCCAGCTCCGAAAAAAGAAAAAAAAAAAAAAAAAAAAGAACAAAATACAAAGAATAGAGAAAAATCATGAAAAATAAAAAGAAATCCAAAATTTCAACAGAGAATTTACATTTAAGAAAACAAAAACAAAACAATAAAACAAGAAACAAAGAACTAACAGGTAAAAATTGCAACTTGCTCTGAGTCGGACTAGAACGATGGTTAGAAGCTCTGTAACATCTCAATTCTTAGGATTTAGAGAAAAAGCAGAACTTCCGGCTGGTGACTCTACTTCCCAGAGATCATTCAAGTCCAGAAACACTAAAAGGGAAACTTCAGGAGAAAATTCCTAGCATTTAAGGTGTGTTCTCTTCTGTGCAGCATGCTATACTCTTACAAAGTCCCTTTCCACCCCACTCACTCTGGTTTTTTAAGTTTTGGCCCAGTGCTTCCACACGGTATTTACTACCTGTCCATTAACCGTGGGTAAGTGGTTCCATCCTCAGTCCATCAGGGCAGTGCTGCACCACACTCAGTACTTGTATTCACGTCACCTTGGGTTTACAGCAGCTTCAAGGCACAGGGATTTGAATACATCAATAAGAAGCCATAAACATTTAAGGGAAAAGGTGAAAGTTCTTACATAAAGAAAGAAGACAGTATGTGAAAATTCCCAAATAATCAATAAAAATATTATGTTCGGGGGGAAAAAAGAAAGAAAGAAAGCAGGCTGAGCAAGCCAGGGGAAGCAAAATAGTCAGCAGCACCCCTCCATGACCTCTGCATCAGCTCCTGCCTCCAGGTTCCTACCCTGTGTTCCTGCCCTAACTGCTTTGATGGACTGTTGTACAGAACTATATATAAAACAAAGCCTTTCTTTCCCCGCCTTAAAAAAAAATCACCCCCTGGACTTGCCGAGATCTATAGCAAAGGTAGTCTCTACTGTGAGACTATGAAGAACGAAGAAGTGTGTTAGTTTTGCTGTCACACTTCAAGCTGCAAAAGATACGATCCCCAGTGATAAGGGCATAGGCATGACTGTAGGCTTCGGCACCATCTGGTACCATAAATGAGGTGAGAGTCTTGGACTGCACCCTCAGGATGATGAAAGACAGTTGATTTAGAAGTGCTTCAGCACTTCAGGTGGCTAACAGACAGAGAGCACTGCTCCTCACTGTCTCAAACACCTGTGGGGGCAGCCAGGTACCCAGGCGAGAGACTTTCCACTCAAAATCTATGCTCCCCAGACGATTATGCTATAAGATTAATACTTCTCCTGATAATTTATTAATATGTCTTTAGATATAAATTTAAGGTAGGACTGAAATGGCCAGCTCCTATGAGAAAAGGGGTTTAAGATACTTCACAGAAAGACCTTCTGAAACACACGGAAGCAGCAGTCGTGAAGTCACCTGCAGCTGCAGGCACATGGCTGCTTGGCAAAGCCATCTCTACATCTGATGAAGCCTTTGCAGTGGTGGCAGGGGCTCCAGGCAGGTCATTGCCATTGCTGGTTTCAAAAGCTGCCCCATCCTGCGGTTGCTAAGGTGAGAGGAGAGAGTTGGCTGAGCCTGACTGAGACCAGTTCAGCTGTTGACTTGCTCCTACACATTTCATTTTTGGAAATCTATAAGAGCTCATGTAAAGAGTTACTGTAAGTGTTACACAAGCGGGGAGCATAGCCACCAAGTATACCAGAAGATAAGCAAATTAAACACTACAGACACAGTGCTTCAGATAAAGGTGTTAACTGCCTAAACGCTTAGAATTCACACCACATGAGGCAACCTTTTACTCTCTGCCTGTGCAGTCTGTACTGCTCCTGAGGCAGCCACACAGACTATGTGCTAGCACATAAGCAAGTCTGGGAGGAGGAGCCCAGAGGCTCACTTGTCAGTAGATGTGCTCTCTCTATGAGAACAGAGGGACATTCTCAATGTAGTTAATACATCAATTCTAAATAATTTGATGTTTCATACCGGAAACCCACATGACATGACATGTGGTGGGATGCAGGTGTGTCTGTCTGTTCTAACAGAACTGCCTGGGCTCCGAGAGATAGCACAGAGCTCTGAAGGGCTCCATGGGTTTCTGAGGGAGACTAAGCTGAGGGCTACTGGCAGAACATGGCAAGACAGCATGTCAGATTTCATACTCTGCAGACATCTACAAGAACTGATGCCTTGAGTCAAAGGCTGTTAAATTACCTGTGAAGGGTTACTGGCAGACCCAAATGTTTTCTCATTGTTTATTTAGTTCGGAAAGCTCTTGGTCTTTGTGCTGATTGTCTTAACTGACAGCACAGGAAATCTGGACTTTGTAAACAGGGCAGTGCTCTATTGAATTACAGGTTGTGGGTCTGTAATCAACCTGTAGGGCTGAACCTGTATAGAGAAATTCTTGCCTTGAAGAACAAAGGAGCTTAATATAAGCAAACACCAGGGCTATAAAAATACTATAAAACAGATGGAAGTGGGACAGAGGGACAGATATCTCTGAGGACAGAAAGATCTGAAAGAGGGAGGATGAGCTCACTATTGATGATCAGGAAAACAGTTCTTTTCTGACTATAAAAGGACTACTTGACACGGGGAGTGCACTAAACTGGAAGGAGAGTGTGAGTGGCGTAGCCTCCGTAAACACCAGCCTCACATACACGCAATCAAGTGTGCCTACCTTCATAAAAGTAGTGTAAACCAAAATGGCCAGCACCAGATGTATACTTGCTAGGAAATATTTTATGTAATTGTTAATTAAAACACATAAACAAGAAGGTAGCCCCTGAGTTTGCTAAGTGGGAGAATGAAATGGCAAGAGGAAAACGGTCTCCGCCATCAGTCCAGGTCTTCTCTGAAGGCACCATAGCTAACAGGGCAGCAGAGCGCCCGCACCTAGGACCTAAGCCTCCTCAGTGTGGTGCCAGGCACCCGTGCCATCTGATCAGTGCTTGTTAAAACAGACGCAGATGCTATCGTAGTGTTATGCCCCAGAGACCTTCTCTTTGCACGTTGGAATTGGAAAATCAAGGTTTCATTAGACTACTCATTCATTCATGGTGATTCTTTTAGGTTCTTATTTTGAACTCTGAGATTTAATCTACAGATAAGTGGTGGGATCCATAAGCTATTTTCCCCCTAGGCTTATTAGGAAAAACATGAATTATAATTTAATAAAACTGTAAAAGTAAACACAAAGTGCTATCAGTGAGTGTTTACTTTATTCTTGCTGTTTTATATTTCAAAGGCTGAAACAGAGCTTTATTAAACAATGGATGTTCTTATGAACAACCTTCAATCACTGGTAAATACAATTCTCACCAAGAGCTGCTTTTCAGAGCTGCTTGACTTCAAGATGCATCTTATACAAGATAACATATGCTGAGAGAACACTACATCAAACAATTCAGATCCACATACCACAGAATAGTTAAGTACCTAACTACCACTGCTAGATACTGCTTATGGAGCCAAGAGTTCCCGAGAAAGCCAGGGCTGTGCTATAATCAGACTCCTGTGGGTAACACATCGCCATAATTCTGCTTCAATTAAAAGCATATTTCAGCAGAAGCCTAGGCTGTCGGACCTATGTATTTTAATAATGCCAGCTCACAACTCTGCTTATGCTAAATGTACATTACTCAGATGGATTCAGAATTATGCTCTACATAAATAAAGACTGAGCATATTAAGACAAAATCTTGCATAGTCTAAATGCATATTAATGGACATAGTGCCAGAATCCACTGGTGCTTCCACGCATAAACTCAGCAAATTTGTGTAAGATTTTACTCATACGTTCATTTGAAATTGTTTCTCACTCTTGTCCTTCCAAGGACAGAACAAAGCAAAGGCTGAGCAGAAGAAAGGCCTCGAGAGTCTTCTAAATCACTACATGGTATACAGAGAGGAGATAACTTAGCAGTTATGAAGGCCGTAATGTGTTACCCTACTATTGCAAATGCTAATACCAGAAGCACAGCACTCCGCTAAGTCAGCCCTAAATGAGTGCCTCCACCTGCTGCTCCACCCTCCACTTTCCATGTAAGAGGCACTGAATTAATTTTAGAATAAAAATAACCCTACTATAGTATCAATAGTTTCCACTATGTACAGTGTAGTACACAATACCAATAGGCATAAATATAGCTTCTGTAAATTCTAACACCTCACACTAAAAGAGTTTCATATTTAGTGTGATTAGTGTAATCAGGTAAAGTTGCCTGAGGTAATGTGATACTTAGGAATAAAGTGAGATCCCATTATAACCATCTTCAAACAAGCAGTAAATTAATCTATGACAATGCCATTATCTTGGCCATCTCTGTTGTCTTGGTTTCTGTTAACTCCTTATTATTAAGACTTACATGTGCTTTAAGATTTTGAAAGACTGAATGTTTGCTGTAAGATGCGATTAAATAACTGTATTGAGATTTTAAGCAGCAGAAAAACCACAGGGACAGAGAACTTGGGGGGCTATCTCAGGGAAAACACTCCAGGGTGCACAGCACCCAGATGTGAAGAGGAAGGTGATCCTCTCAGCTCGGATTTGGACCTTATTGAGAATTAGCTCCTTAGGGATATACTTAGTTAAGATGAGGCTATGCTGGGTTGGGTGGACCTCTACTTCCTTATGCAGAGAAGACCTTCCTCTTGTAGAGACCAGATATGCGGATTCAAGTCACAGCAATGGAATGGTTGAAATCTTGATCATCAACGTGATGGAGTTAAAATCCCACAGACAATTCTCTGAGCAGGTTTGAGAGGGCGTATCTAGGAAGCTCCGTCCTAACTGCAGGTGGTACTGTTGCATGGCTGCATTCCTCACTGAATAAAAATGAGAAACGGGGCTGAACGCAAGCATTAATGATTCTCAGCTTATGGACCACAGACTGGATGTGACTAGCAATGCCTTTCTCTTGTTGACATACCTGCCCCATCCCGGTGGACTGTATCTCTTGGAAAAGTGAGCCTAAATAAATCCTTCCTTCCATAAGCTGCTTCTGTCAGGTGTGTTACAACTGCAATGAGAAAAGTTATGGATGGACCATGCAACCATCAGAAGAGGCCTGGGATAGCCCCACTGACACTTCTTCAATGCTGCTGGCTGTGTAAATAAGCAAGGGACACAGGACTCACCTTGACCTTGGACTTCCACTCCTGACAAATGGAAGACAATCACGCCTGTTTAAGCCCTTCACTTGCAGAGCTGGGTTACAGTAGCTCTAGATTTAATTAACACCATGAAACGAGAAATGTTTCAAAAGGATATTCAAGTACTGATGTCTGCTCTAGGTAACACCAACAAGGATGCTTTTGTGGGACTGTATACTGGCTGGTACCTCACTATTGACAAGGTAGAGAGACACTGATAAAACAAACAACAAACCAAGAAAACAAATGCAAAGACTGATATTTCTTATGTATATTTTACACTTTTCTTCTTAATTCTCCAACTATTACACACGATGAAAAGCACAAACTGTGACACTATTAAATGTGGTTCTCAATTCACGTAGTTATACAACCTTGTTATACAAAAGGGATGAGGAAGAAGAGCGAATTTGTGAAATTTGTACACTTTGCAGAAACCATGAGACTGCCATTCTGTATGTTAGGCAGTGTATTAGCAACCAGCAAAATGCTCTACAAAGTCAAACACTGCAAAATCAAACATCAATCTAAAGATGTTCAGAAAATTAATGGAAAGGCAAGAAAAGGGGTGGCCAGAAAGCCCTCTGTCCTCTCAGGCACTGGATTTCAGTGGGAGCCCATCAATGCCAGAAACCAAGAAAACTGAAATAATGTATAAAAGCATAAAACATTCAGGCAACATTGAGCCACAGTGCACAAGACTAGGCTGCATGGTAAATCCCAATGAGGTAACTTCATCAAGATAAAATTCCAAATATTACCCAGACATAGAAATAAGAAAATGTCTGGCCCACAATCACCAGTCTCAGCAAGAGCCCAGAAAGTCACCAAGTAATAAAAAGGAAATCGTCTGATGCTAGTGTCGAGACGAATCCAACGCTAGAATAAATTGACAGGAGTTTTAATGTGAGTATAAACGTGTTTTGAGCAAAATTGTACATTTCCAGAGATACACATAAAACAAGTTATCCATAGTGAAGAAACAGAGGTTATAAAAGAGAAAATGAAAATTGAAGAAAGGAAAAGTATAATAAAATATTTACAGATTTACTGACTGGGCTCAGGAGCTGGAGGAAGAATGGATGCCTCAATGGGATGGCAGGCAGAAATGAAGAGAACCCACCCTTACATCAGAGGAAGAGCAGAAGACGAAGAAAAGAAAGGTGGGAAGAACTTAAAGTAATTTAAAGAAAGAAGCACGAAACGCCCAAATTTGATGGAAGATTGTTCCTACAGATCAAGAAGCTGAGGGAACCTGAAGGAAGAAAACTGAAAAGAAGAAACATGAATGAAAATAAAGGCCAAGAAAAACTCTTCAAGTCAGCCAGAAAGAAAGGACACAGTGCCTGCTGGGGAACTCAGGTGACACAAAGGCAGATCTCAAATCAGAAGCCAGGAGACACAAGGGGCAGCCTGGGCCTTAGCAAGTGCCTCGAGAGAACGGCTGCCACCATGATGTCTGTGTCTGTTGAAAATGTCTCTCAGGGTTGAAAAGGAAGTAAAAATACTGTAGAGAAGACATGCTTCTTGTCACTCAGTCAGATCCTTGGTTTAAAGAAGAAGTGAGGAAGTTGGTCCAAACAGAGTTCAGAACAAAGCTTGTGTCAGTGTGAGGGGAGGGGACAGGGAGAGCAGTATGTGGCTACTATTATCGCCTTCCTGAACTCAGTGTTCATCTCGCTGAGTCTCGCACGGTCACAAAAGCCATGGGCAGCAGCCTAGCCAGGACCGGAGGACACCTCCTCTCCCAGAGCAGTCTTCTGTTCACACAGAGCAGAACTGCCCACTTATAGCCCTGGCTCTTCTAAGGAACAAACCGACGCCATGGGGAAAGAACCTTAGCTTAGACGCCTATAGAGTTAGTATCCCCCACAACGAGGCCATTTTCATGGTCGTTTCTTTCCTTTTAGAAAACCACTTACAAATAAAAGCCAGTAAAAATATAATTATTAACTATATCAACACCACTAAAAGATACTTAAGAAATTACAAATGCTAGCAAAGTACCATGCAACTTTTACAACACAGACCAAAAAAACAAAACACAACAAAAAACACAAAACCCAACCAATTAATAGTTCTTGCTAAGAAAATTTAAGACTACTAACTGTATAAGGCACACGTTTGTTTTAAATTAGCTTCTACAACCATGCAAAATATTCTAAGTATTTTTATATATTTGCTTATATGTAAAAAAGCCTATTTTAAAATAACTTGAGTAGCTCCTAGTAATCATGTTAGGGGTTGACCAAAATATTACAAAGGCATAAGAACCTTTAATATGGCAGAAAGTCTGTCTGAAAATATTACCAAGCATATGTGTTGATATCCATTGTGGTGGTTTGAAAGATAAATACCCCCTACCCCTACCCTCAACCAGGCTGAGGTATGTGAGCACGTGGTCCTTACTTACTGCACCCTTAGGGAAGTATGGAGTCTTTAGACAGTAGATAGAGCCTTGCTGCAAGGACACAAGACAAAGTGAGTGTGCTTTGAGGGTTTATAGAAGAACCTCCTCCTCCTCCTCCTCTTCCTCCTCCTCCTCCTCCTCCTCCTCCTCCTCCCCTCCTCCTCCTTCCCTCTCCCTCCCCTTCCCTTCCCCCACCCCAACTCTGCTTCTTGTGTGTGGATAAATTTGATCACCACCTTCTGCTGCCAGGGACATCCATGAGGACTTCATCCTGTTGGAGCCACACACTAAAAAAAGGTCTTTCTTCCTGAAGCTGCTTTGGCTCATGGCGTTTCATCGTAACAACAGAAGAGTAACTAATTGTAAACCCATTAGTGACTACATTTGTAAGGGTGTACACAGTGAGAAAGGTGCTTCTGACACCATCAGTGGACCAGAGGAAAGTCCTACATTGGCTTTCACATCCTCCCACTCAGATCTTAAAGTACGGAAAATCAAACATTGCTAGAGCAAGCAGTTTAATTTTTGCACTAAATTTTCTAAAACACCGAAAATTGATCACAATCATTCCCTACTGCAGGGTTCCTTTGAAAGCATCGGGTAACACAGCCCGGACATTTGCATCAGTGCCTGCATCCGTGTTCTGTTGCTGCTATGGGATGTGGGCTCAATGGCATAAGCTTGTAACCTTAAGGAGCCTGAGGAGCCAGGGGTTGTGAGTTTGAGACCAGCTTAGGTAACATGGTAAGACTTAATTAGGAAAAAAAAGTATAAAAAATAAAATACTTTTCTTGTCTAACAGTAAACATTTCTGTAAGCCTTTATTTAAAAAAAGAATAAAAGCTCATCAATGGATGTGAAAGAAAATTTAAGGAAAAGGTAGCTAGATTCCACGAAGAGCTCAGAAAAGGAACACGGCAGCTGAAGGCCTGTGGGGGATGCAGACTGTGGACTAGAGGCTCAGTGCAGCGGCACCATACAATGGTGTGGACATAGCTGTCACTTGGGTATGCAATGGTGATTGGTAACAAGGAGATCTCTAACCAGAAAATGAAGCAGTAGCAGTCCTTACTCATCAGTTAGTTCACCCCATAAATCCCACACCTGACAGGCCTTCCAAAAGCTTGTAGCAGGACATAGCAGCTCAGCAGGCACTCTCCAAAGGAGGGCGAAGCCAATACATCAGAGGGGCTGGCTTGGGACTACTGACAGGGACATCATTTTCCCCATACTACCTTCCTGTCCGGGACACAGTGTTTTCCCTGCTTCCAATCACTGCCTTAAACAGCAAACAGCCCACAGGAAATGTGCCCTTGCCCTGAGTCCTATCCGCCTCCCAACGAGCAGCTGTCCTCACTACTTGGTCACTTTTAGCTGTTTCATGTGTCCCACACACAAACACCGCACATAGCCAGTATTTATATACAGTATTTATATACAGTATTTATATACAGTATTTATATACAGTATTTATATACAGTATTTATATACCATACAGGACAAATGGTAGTATCACTAAAGAATTAGATAAGTAATTATAATTATAATTTGCTTTAAAAACATAAAGAACATAGATGGAGAAGGCGGCTGCAGAAACAAAAGTGAACAAGCAGGCCACCAGGCATCATCTCAGATCACACACAGGAACTTAACGTGGGGTGTGTGCTGTTAGCACACATGTGCACTGAGTCTGGGCTCACAGACTAAGATCAGCAAGGACAAGACGGAGGCTGCCAGAGAAGCTATTTACCAGAGTGATGACAGACTTGTGAGCCAGAGGACAGGAGGAAGTGGGGATCTGACACAGAAAGCTGGGATGGTGACATAGTTAACAACTGTAATGGTCTCATGGCTAGGATTTGAATTTTTGCCTTGAGGTTTTGCACATGGACTTCAAATGTGGTCAGTAGAATAAAGGGCCTATGCTTGTATCATAGGTCTGCATAGGAAACAACTGGGGACAAAGACATTACAAGAAAGAGTATATTCCTCAACTTCTGAATGAACTCAACGCCTCTAAGTATAAGTTTTCTATAATATTTTTAAAATTTTTAATTATTAGAGGGGGGATGCATGAGTACAGGTAACTGTGGAGGCCATAGACATGGCATTCTTGGAGTTGGAGACATAAACCCTTGTGAGCAGCCTTACATGGGGTCTGGGAACTGAACTTGATCCCCTGCAGGAGTAGTACACGCTCTTAACTGCTAAGCCATCACGTGTCAGGCCACAGCTTTCTGAGACATGAGAAGGCAAGACTCTGCCACTGACAGCTCCCAGGAGTGCCCAACAGGAGCTGCACTGAACACATGAATTGTTCATGCAGGGCCACACGACACTATCTATACCATGACTGTGAACGGGGAAGGTCAGACTTATCAGGCAGACAGGAGTTGTTGGGAGTGGTAACTTCCAATAAGGATCTTCCTGGCAATGGCAAAATCCTACTCATGTTCCTGACATTACCTGTCTGTGATCTGAGAGGCGTCTGGAGAACTGTTCACTGTGTGTTTCTGAACTGTCTCAGTGCTTTATTTGTTAACTACCATGAGACGTTTCCTAGCATTACAATCCCCCTCCATCAGATGCTACTGGGTGCCTTGTTCCTCAGTTGTACTTGGTATTTCTATCACTAATAAAAAAGTGATACTCAAATTTTCACTTCTTTCTTCTTCTATGCCATCCTTCTTCTGTAGTAGTGAGAACTGAAACCTGGGCCTCCTATGTAAGGTATGCCTCTGGGTCTCCTTTTACTTTTGATTTTGAGACAAGGTCTCACTAAGCTGTCCAGGCCTGAGGTAAACTTGCTCTGTGGTCCAGGCTTGTCTTGATTTTCTCATCCTTCCGCCTTAGCATCCTAAGCAGTTAGGACTATGGGCTTGTGCTACCAGGCTTGGTAGGAACTATTTACTTTTCATTATAGGAAGTAAGTTTAGTTCTGAAAATGAGTATCTATAAAGAGAATATATTATGAAAATGAATCACAAATAAAAATTTAGATGAAAAACTTCATATAAGCTAAAAGTATTCAATGCTGAAGAAATGAATCCATACATTAAAAACCTCAAAAATAGAGAACACAGGAAAAAAGGGAGGCTATATATTGAAAGAATGGTGCATTTTAAGGTTTTCCAGGAAGTTAAAAACATGAAAGGAAATTATGATGTCGATCAAGAAGTCAGAACAGCCAGACAACGGGAAGACGTGGTGATAGCAGGAAGTGCCTATGGGGACTTACTGAGGTTTGCTCATTTCCCAGAGCTCCATGGGTAGAGACACTCAGTCACCTTAGCTCTGTGGCCGAGTGGATTGGAGACTGAGTAGTTCAGAACTGAAGGGCATCGTGGACAGGCAAGCCTGGCCCACATCGCACTGGCCTTACTTATTCCTGCTCACTGCCTTGTAGGGATTCCAACTGCTTACAAAAGACTGGCCAGTGACTATTTCCTGCTGGGCTCTATTTAAATGCCCCAGCCATTAAAGGGAATGAAAATCTGGGCAAGTTTGGATGTTTCGAGCCCCCTGGGAATCCTAGTTGCTGTTCTTAACAAAGAGGTGACACAGACTCTTGGGTACTGAGTTGCTGTTAGAGGGAGGGAGAGAAGATTATTATTCCTTTAGTTTTTATTGTAATCCTCAGTCTGTGCCATTCCAGAATCAAGGAAAGAGGGAAGCTACATGTGAAAATATTAAAATTGGTATGGTGCTAGCAAATTTTCAGTATAGACAATCAATTCAGGCTCAGCAAAGGCAGTGGTAAAAGGTCAAAACAAAATCATTAAAGAAGTTTCTAAAGCTTCTAGAAGCCTCATTAAAACCATATCCTGTTAAAAGTCTGAAAACCCTGGAGAGTCAGGAGAGAGAGCAGGAAGTGTATGCTCAGAGTATTCCCATTAGCAAAAACGTGGGAGATTGCCTTGGGTTCCGAGGCTGATTCCAAAGCTTCTTAAGGCACAAGGAAAGAAGAGGCATTAAGGCACCCTAAGAAGCTCTCCTGAGAACATGCAAGGCTGCCATGGCAGCTTGTAAGACACCAAAGTGACAGCTCTTTATAACAGTGAGTGCGGGTCAGTGATCTCACAAAGGGCCTCTAGGCCTGCTCCTTCCCTGGTTGCCAACACAGCACCCAAATGCCACTTCCTTCTGTGCTGGCCCTGCTCCACATGCATTTCCATACCCCAAGAGACCTCTGAGTGAGACTTACACTGTTCTGAGGATGGCTCTAGTTTCTAGGTAAACAGCAGAAATCACGAAAATCATTGCCACTGTTCACTGAGCACCTGAGAACCCACTGGGCATCTTTTCCTATGCTGCCATTTTGTGTAGCATCTAGGTGACTGGTTAGTGCTTCTTGGGCAAATTGTACTAAGAATCTATTTCATGTTTGCCTTGGATGGGCTTCTACTGCTATTAGGATGAAAATAATCAGCTACTTCCCACGAGTAGTTTGGTCTTTCTCTTTTTGGGAGGAGGCAGTAATAACATTCTAGTTTTCGGAGGGAGAATTCAAGAACCTGGGCCATGCCAATAAGACCCAGTATGCCTCTCCAGTCCACTAGGGCCAAGCATGTGAGTCTTCTCACGCTGGGAGTCCTCTCCGAAGCTGCTCTTGAAGTGCACAGGTGCTGGCAGGGCCTTTTGTTTTTTTCTCATAGTCTCTGAGGAGACGGGCAGGTAAAGAGGTTACAGTGAAGTAGAGGTGCAGCCTAGGATCAGGTGGAAATGCACAGATTATGGGAGGCTCTATCACACAGGAGTCAGCAAGGCCTTTTTCAATGTGTAGTCCATTTATTTCATATTCCTGCACAGTTCATATAGAAAGACTAAGACGCTCCCTTGGCCCTGGTAATAAGGCAGTGGTTTCCAGACATACGAGATCATTCCTAATAACGCTGCCGTCATTAACCATTGTGTCTTTAAGTGTCTGGTTTCAAATGTGTGCTGAGCAGAAATACACTGGCAGGAGATACACCAACAGCCTCTCCCGCACTGTGTCTGATAGTCTGCTATTAGCCTCATAATCCACTGTAGATCTAACTTACTTATTTCCCTTCTGTTCTAAAGTCAGCACAATCTGTACCAGACCCCGTTTACCTCTGTCCGGTTTGCCTCCCTCTCTACCGCCCTTGCCCTCTCTGCTGCTTGCTCTGTGATTTGCATGTGGAGAGAAAGCCCTCACACAAAACACCTTAACTGGTGCATTTTCTTTTTTCTATCTCGCCTTTAATTCTGGTTCTCATCTGACTCTCTGAAGTCCACATTTTAATTGCTGGTGTCTGCTTTTCAGTTAGCTCCCAGCCTTCCCAAGTGCTTGTTTCACAGTAATGCACAGTAGCATCTTGTACATAGTTATACATCTGTTTTAAATCCTGGATAGTCTTGTAAACATGCCTTCTCTTTCTCTCCAAATATTAACTTGAAATTCCTTACGTTTGATAATATATAGTTACAATGATATTAGGTTACATAAAAATTGATTTATTTTCTCAGATACATAATTTTCAGAAATACAAATAAAACATTTCCAAGTGACATGAAATGACAAATTAATTTGCCATGGTTGGCATTTTGGAGCCTCTTCTGTCACCAGTACAAGGAGACTAGCAGTGCTGACAATGCTGAGTCTGCAAGTGTCTCAGACACCAGAGGCTTCGTCAGAGAGGGTCGTCAGAAGAAGACCAGCCATCCGCACACATTTCTACACATAAACTGTGTAATCTGAGCAACAGAGACACACGCAGGTGAGTCAAACGAAACACTGCAGAGTACAGCTTTCTTGTTAAACGACAATGAAATAAAACCCCGAAGTAGCGTCCAGGCGGAAGCTCCCACCAGGAAAACTCGTGGGCAAAGCCTTCTGAACAGGACCATCTTCTTGTAAACCCACACCAGCTGAGAGATGAAGCAGAGGGAAGGAACGGTGTGTTCTTCAAGAAAAGAATGGGTTCTTAAAAGTCCCGGGCAGCTCACCTTCTGAGGGTGCTCGACTGCTGCATGAGACAGGTGTGCCGGGCTCCGCCCTCAGCGAGGGCCTGAATTATTTTCCCTGTCAGGCATCTGCTTTTTGACCCTCAGTTTTGTGGGTGTGAATTTACAGCACTTTTCTGTGGTTTTGTAAAAGCAAATAAAAAGAGGGGGGGTGCTGAGAGGTCATCAGAACTGGGGAAAAGAAAGGAGAAGAAGAGAAAGACACAGACAGGATGACACCCGCTGTGGAGTGGGTGAGGGAGGGAGGAAGTGAGTGCCTGCCGGCTCAGGGCTCATCCTTACAGAGGACACTGCTGGGTCCACGGGGAGGGTGTGGGGGCCCTGCCTCTCGGTCTAAGCAGGCAAACTTTCATAGTGGACTAGGGCTGACCTGGTGGTGGCCCGGACCCAGAGGGTGGCACTGCTGCATTGCCCTGCCACCAAGAGGCACACGACAGAGTGGGAGGTGCTTTGTGCTCTATTGGTGGGCACTAGGGGTGCATCCTGCTCCTGCAGTCCAGCTGAGCATCCACTCCCTTCATACCAGAAGCACTTTTAGAATTAGTTTAAAGCTTACATAGTGCCATTTTAGCTCAACCTTATTAAAGACTTCTGTATGTGCTCTGCTAAAATCAGCTCTGTGACAGACAATCCTCTGGATTTCCCACCAAGTTGTAATTCAGAAAACAGCTCAGCCAAAGTGGCTATGTAAAAGAGAAGGACTCTGGACTTTTCTTAACAATATTTTAAATTCTGCCTGGTCACACAGAACCAGTAATTATTTCAGCTAAAAATAGGCTACACTGCTCACTGACAAGGGAAGAAAAACGAAAGCAGGAAACTACATAGGAGGTAGCACCTTGTCTGAGAGCCAGGGAGGTAGTCCTGTCCTCTTCAAGATTGTAAACTGACAGGGACAGTCACTGCCAGCTTCAAGTCAAATGACTAGACTAACACAGGGCTTCCAGCCTCCCCTTTGAGGAGCAGAGCAAAACCACCAAAACACAACTCATTTGAGGGCTGTAAGGGTACATTAACTAAAGCTTCTCATTTCATAGTTTTAAACATTTTTAAGTTCAAGAAGAATTCATTAAAACATTCTTTTAAGAGCTGGCTCTCAGAAACATCATGAAGTACATTTTCCCGGACAAAGCTATCAAGCGGTCATCACCCAGGCTATTTTGTTCTTACTGTCGGTTTTACTTTTAAAAAATTGTTTTTTATTATCACGTGTATGTTGAGTTTCACGAACTTAAGTCTGAGTTCAAGTAAATCCTCGAAGCTTTGCTTTGCTTTCATAGTCAATCCAAGAACAGAGAACAAAAAGAATATAGTGTTATAACACAGGCAAAAACGGTTTGTGATTACAATTTTAAAATGTTTCATTTAAAATTAAAACATATAAAACATATATAAAGTAAACTTGTAAGTAATAAACAAATGACGCTATTTAAAATAGAATTACAAAATTTTATCTCTGGTGGCAAGTTCTTACACGTCACAGATGACAACATCTAAGGTAGTGAACTTCACTACTAAACACCACACCAAGCATGCACAGGGCTTGCTTCAAAGGACTTGCTTTTGTTTATTCTAGGACAGGACAAAGAATAAACTCCACAGTTATTAGAGTCATCCAGACTTCCTGATTGTAACACTGGATCTTCCTCTGAGAAATCTGAGAATCCCAGCGAGTCACCTTGCCATTCTTGGCTCTGGGTCTCTCCATTAGTTTAAGCACATAGACGGCCTTTTCTCTTATTTCCATTGTACTTCTTCTGCAAAATTGTTTTCTTATGCATAACTTTATTGCTTCTCTGCTGTATATTCCTAGATATCAAAGCTTGATTTAATTAATCTCCTAGAGCCATCTTCTCAAAACAACCATTACCTTGGGTAGTGGCTGATTTGGAGACGGACACCAGTGCCTGGCACTGGCAACATTATGTAATTTCAGAAAGGAAATGGGGTGTTGAGAAAACCTGTCAGCTGTCACCACAGGCTCAGGGGGAAGTGAAGTCAGCCTGGAGGTTACAATGCTGAAAACCCAGGTGTTGCTCTGAAGTAAAAGTGCAGCATCCTGAATGCCCTGAGAAAGACTATTTCAAATCATTATGTGGTCAATATGAGACCCTGCTTGACCAAGAAAGGAATAGAAAAAGTTCAAGGTGCAGGCTTGATACAGAGAAAGGAGACAGAGCTGTGTGTCTGACACTGACACCGAGGAAGGAAAACCAAACAACCCCGAGTAAATCTCAACCAAACATTTTATACTGCAAAGGGCTTTTGTATTATGGCCCAGCAATTTCTAGACTCTTTTAATTAATTTATTTTTAATTTTAGAATTTTAACGGTAGCATATAAAAATGGTATGGGGAGCAGTTTTTCAAAGCAACATACATTTTTTTTTCAAGAAACAAAAAATTCAACACATGCTGTTAGGCAAAACATCAACTGGAAAATGAGAGGCAGACAAGATAATCTCAAAACATACTGACTGGACACTTAATCTACTCTTCTGCTGGTCAAGAAATGGGGGAGGGACAGAGGGAGGGAAAGAATGTGTAATACACGCTTTAAACATGAAATTTTTCATTCAATTTCAAAATGAGGTTGAATGTTTTAATTTAATCCACACAACCTTAAAGGCAAAGAGACTTCCATATACTTTAGGTATAAAAACAAGTAATAGGCTGTCTTATTTACTTGTTGATTACTGGATGCTTTCAGGAAAGTAAGAAATACCAATTATACATATATCCAAGAAAGAAAAGACACAGACATGCTTCATGCTGCTCACATTGAGGGTGAAGCAGGGTTTACATTCTTGTCTAGTGACATCAGATAGAGATAAATTTAAAAACAAGCAAACAAACAGTATGCACTCATGATTTTAATTCCAATCTGCAGGCAGAGAAAGAATTCAAGATTCTAGGCACTAAGATATTTACCCTTGCATATTACTGAACACTGTTGTGACACTGTTTCTTTAAAACAAAACACATGCTTCCCCCCGTTTTTGCTAATTATATACTTTTTGTTATAGAAATAAACCCTTTATTGCTCATAATATCAGCGATCACTGGCTAGGACATCTTTTCAGATCAATAGTCTATACTTAAGTGAAGACGAGACTAAATGTGATGGCTGCTCACAAGGCAAGGAGGTTTTCGCTTTCCCTTGCTGTTACTGTGTTTCATACTGAAACATTCAATAGGAGTCCAGCCTTGGGGTAGGAACATTTTCAAAGCTTTTTGTATTAAGTTAGGCATCTGTTCTTATTTAAACCTAGTGTATTGGCATAGTTTATAATAATACTGGGTGTATATCCTTCAGTTTTGCAGATTCCATTGCTGATGGCCACACATCTTTGATAGTAAAACCACACTAGTTGTAGCACCATAAAAATCAGTGGATATTAACCTCTGTGACACTGCGGACACAGACGCTTCATCAGCTACTGTCAGGTAACAGAACAGCCAGTGCTGAGCTATAATTCTTAGCTAAGGAATCCGGAACAAATTAGAAATCAATGCAAATTAACAGAGTTTTTAATAACAAATTCATCTACAGATCTTATTTGCTATAAAAAGAAAGCGGCTAGGCAGCTTGTACTGTGACTGGGTGCCCTTGCTAAGAAATACATACAAAGTAGCCATCCACTCAAAGTCAACACACACAGGTGTACGAGCTGCACTCATGTTGCTGTAAGAACAATACGCATCTGCTTGGTAGCTGACGTCAGCCCCACATCCCATCTTCTAGCTTCTCAGGATGAGGCAGGCAGAATCCCGCATCACTTGGTGAGTTTCTAACTAAAGGCGAAACTTATGTGGAATGGGTGTCACCTGTTTCTAGAAATCCCCCAAAGTACTGTAGTAATAATAATACTAATGACTACAGTCCCATGCTGTCTCCAGGGTCCAATACTTGGATAGCAGACCAAGTCCTAAACATTATTCAGAGAGAGAGAGAGAGAGAGAGAGAGAGAGAATGAGAAGAGAGAGAGAGAGAAAATATGAATGAGAATATATACGAATTCGAGAATGGTTGTCAATAGGGCGCTTTAAGAATCCCCATATTAACAGCTGATGTCATATTGAAAAGTTTTGTTCCCCTAAGGCTGACTATTAGCTTCAAAACTGTAGCTAATCCTGACGAAACAGTTCAAGGCTCAATCAACTGATGGGGTCAATATAGAAAGCAATGAGAGCACCTGAATCCGGATTCTTGGCACCACATAAAAAGCTGGCTACGCTGCATGAACCTATGATCCCAGAAATTGGAAGGCAGAGAGGTAGGAGGGTCTGGGGACTTGCTTGCCTGCCAGTCTAGCCAAGTCAGTGAGCTCACAGTTCCACGAGGGATGCTGTCTCAATAAATAAGGTCCATTCTCTGGTCTCCATGTACACACACACACACACACACACACACACACACACACACACACACACACACACGCACCACCAAAAGTAAACTAGAAATCCTGCTGTTTCTTAATTTGTCTAATTTAGTCATTTGAATAGGAAGATGTAACTTTTTTTTTTTCTTTTTCTTTTCTTTTTTTTCCGGAGCTGGGGACCGAACTCAGGGCCTTGCGCTTGCTAGGCAAGCGCTCTACCACTGAGCTAAATCCCCAACCCCTAAGATGTAACTTTTTATGATATGACTTAGTATATCCACTTCTACATATTACAGATGGCAAACTATTCTATGGTGGTGTTCTCTTTGACAATGCTAGTTCAGCTATTCAGAGAAACAAACAACTCCCCAGAATGGAAATAAACACTCCATGGGTAGAGTACAAGCTGTAAGAGGACAGCCTGACTAAAGGATATGATATGAGGTCAGCCCAAGAATAATATGACGTCAGCCCACGAATAATCAGGTCATTTCTCAGGTTTTACATTCTGAAATTCGATTTCTTGGTGAAAATATGTACAATGAATCCCTTTTTCAATAAAAGCAATTAGATTTAATTTTCAAAGTGATAGATTTCAGAGTAGATTGAAGAAAATAACTAAAACAAATTACATGTAATAGGACTTAATAATAAATACTTCTCAAACGAAAGCACTGTTTAATGTCAGAAGGAAGAAATCTCATGAAATGAAAAGAGAGAAGGATTTCTTTATGGATTGGAGGCCATGAGACACAGGCAGAGAGATTTGTGAGTGATAGCCACAGAAGACCAGAGTCTCTGGCAGAAGACATTTCAGGCACATAGCATTCATGTGTCTACCCATATGAATAAACGTGAATGACAGCCAGCCACCCTGAAGAACCGAGTCCTAGCTAGCTGAGCTGGGTGCCAAAGGCAGCAGCAGTCTCTTACAACACAGCTGTAAATGAGCTGCAGGCCAAGCGCATCAGCCTTTTATAACATGGATGTCTCTAAAAGTGACTAATACCAAAACGTTTCTCCTAGGCTTAGGTTAGACAACTTAAGAGTCTTTTCCTTTAACATGACCAAAGCAAGGGAAGCCTTGTGTTTCATTTCAAAGACAAGTTTGATTCAACCATGATAGGGCTTCCTGTTTATGGTCCCGGATCCCCATGTGTGCTGCGTACAGAGCTACTTCCCGGCCACCCTTCCACTCACTGTCACCAGTATGCGACTGCAATCTTTGCAGGGGTAAAAGGAAACCCTGCTAGCCCACCCCATGTTGCAGAGCCTGTAGACAGCTGCAGCGTCTGACATCTGTCAGAAGTACAGTATGTGGCTCTGGCCCACATGCTGAGTTACGGCACCTTGTGTGCATTTGAGTGCACTTGTTCTTAATTTTGTCTTCCTACTTACAACACCATCTTCTCCCCCAACGTACAGACTCCACATAAGAAAAAAGACTAAGAGCTTGTGCTTTATGAAAGCACCCAAGAGCAAACATACTCCATGACCCTACTGCCTACAGAAGGTAAGCAAGGGTCGCAGCACTTGCTGCCCAGACTGCTCACACCCTCCCTCAGTCAGTGGGCAGGAAAGTCGGCAGTGGAGCCGTGGAGACACAGGGCGGGCTCTACTCGCAGGCTCTGTGAAAGGCGGTGGAGGAAACTGCTCCAGAGAGCTGAGACACCAAGTGAGGGTCAGTGCCATGAAGTCAGACAGGGCTCCCATTCTCCCTACCCAGCTCTAGGGCACAGCCAACCCTAGTTCTTCCGTTTCCTCCTCTGTGCCAGGCCACCCTACGCTAACCTGAACTGAGAAGAGGAAGCATCAGTGTTCTGAGACACTCAGTGGGTCACAGATGTGGCTCCTGTATCCTAGCTAAAAAGAAACGTGAGAAAAGCGGCGAGCAGTGTCCTGCCTCAAGGGAACGGGGCTGCCACAGGAAGAGCCAGGGGAGGGTGGGGGACCTGGATGAGCCAGGGAGGCGTTCTTCACTCAGAGTGCTCAGAGCTCATCAGGGTAAACAGAGTTTATTGTCTGCTTCAAAGCTTTTAAGGAAAGTTAAGTATCTTACAAGGACAGTGCCTGCAAGTGGCATGAGCCTTCTGTGTCTCCCAGGTTAGCGACTCCCGCTGGCTTCCTGTTTAAATAGCACAAAATTCTCAACACATGTTCAAAGCCAGGCCCCAGGAGCCTCTTTCCCCTCATCTAAGACTTCCTCTACCTCACCAAGGCTGTTCCCTTACATCGACTGAGGGCCCTTCCTGGCCTGCAGACACTGTCAGGATCTTGCCAGGCAGGCTTTCATCCCTGGTCCCTAGCACAGCTCCAGTCTTAGAGCAGACATCCTGGCTACTCCTGAAAGCGGTCTGTGTGGGCCCTGTGATGTTTGTCTCTCTTGTTACAACAAGCTCCATCAGAACCATGGCCGAGTATGTTCTGCTCACGTGTGAACCCTGCCTGGACAGGTGGATGCATGGGTCTGTTCCACTGTGAGAATCCCAGGCACAGCTCACTGAAGGGCAGTGGAGGCTGCAACAGAGACCCCATGTAGAGGGACTTCTCGCACGACGGACTGTCTAGTTCTCTATCCACTTCACACTACCCAAGTGAAAGAGGACAGCACTCAGGAACATCGCACACCACAGAAACATTGGTGTTAGCCCCAAATTCAGAGCTTTTCATCCCATGAGGTTTCTTCTATGCTGGGTGCACTGTGGTTCTAATGGAGGAAGGAAGCTCAGCTCTCCAATTTCTACTCTGTAAAGCTTTTGAGTAGTTTAACAACATTTGTTGCCTTTTCTTTTGGCTGTAAAAAGCAGCAAATGTAGAAAACACAGGGAAGCTCAGATTTCTTAGGGCCATTGCTTTCCTCAGTGCAGACAGTAAAGACAGACACACGGACCTGCAGTTACAGAAGGAACAGTTTTAGACTGTTTTAGAAGTTCTTAAGTAAGTTATTATTACTCATGACCAAACAAAGTAATAAAGGAAGAAAAGAAGGAAGGAAGAAGGGAAGGAAGGAAGGCAGGCAGGCGGTAGGGAGGGAGGGAGGAAGGGAGGAAGGGAGGAAAGTGAGAGGCCAGCTATTCATCATCTAGCTGTCTTAAGACGATCACTAGCCATTTGGTAGGTATCATCTGTATGTTTATACTCAAACACATTTACATACAGATTTTCTCTTTTTGCATTTTAAGAGATGTATGATCACAGTAGTCAAAATATTCTGCAAATTGCCTTTTGCATATAGCTACGTGCTATGTTTTAGCAGCACATCTACATCGAATTCTCTTTTAAAATAGCTGTGTATCTGTCCATGGCATGAACAAGCACTATTAAGATAATCTCCCCTGACAGACATACACTTCGTCCCTGTGCTTTAAAATGACAATGCGCCCCTCTTAGATGGCACCGCATTCACTGTGAGACCGATGCCCAGTCTGCTGAGCCAAGTGGCATCCACAGTTCAAAACTGGAAGTGACGTGAGAAACAGTGCTGACCACATATGCATGCATCGGAAACATCATAGGAAACCTACGCGGATGTAAAGATCAACTCATAAAAACCATCATTATAAATTCCTGTTCAGACCTATGCCCTGGTAGCCATGTGAGGGAAGGCATAGGAACACTAAAACTCCATGGGATGCTTCATCCCACCATGTGGTCTCTCCTCTACGCTGCTCCTCAGTCTCCTGTGTCACTGTGATCAGAGGTCACCTGATCACTGTGGAGTTGTCTTTATCATTCTGGAAATATGAGAGAGCTTAAGATAAAAATAAAATTCATGAAGAATTAAAAACTCATTTTATTAATTAATTAAAGTCCACTTTGTACTTGACACATCAACTGTCAGGTGTGTATAGTTTAGATCTGAAGAAACGACTACTTCTTTGGGTAGTCGTGTGTTGGCGAGGGAGCTACTGACACAAGAGCATCATTACAGTTCTGCTGAATCAGGCTTCGCTTAGAAGAGAACAGCGCAGTGGTAGCCATCAATATTGTTCTGTTTCCATTTTAAATGAATTGAAATATACCATCGTGTAGGGAAACCCATCAGCAGGAAGAAAACAGCCCCAAACAGCTTCAGAATTTCCCAAACAAGGCATTGTTCACTAGGGCCCTTCTCACTAGGACACCAGAATGTATCTGCAGTGAAGACAGTGGAGAATCACTCAGACTGGCCCAGCTGCAGAGACCACCCCCAGCCTACTGTAGCCACTGAAAGAAGCAGCAACCAGCCAGACTGCCACGACATAGGTTCTAAACCTGTGGGCCACGGCTCCCAGATCCTTCCACAGAGGTCGCCTGAGAACATTGGAGAACATAGGTATTTATACCACGATTCATGAAGAAGTTTTAGTAATTAGTTAAAGTCTACTGTACAAAATTACAGTTATAAGGTAGCAATATAAGGTAGCAATGAAGATAATTTTATGGTTGGAGGTCAGCACAGCATGAGGAACTGTAGTAAAGGGTCGCAGTATTAGGAAGGCTGTAAGAGGCTCAGACCAGAAGCGCCTGGAAAGGACAGGGCAGCCTGTGGAGCCACCTGCCTGAGGGGTGAGCTTTTATGAGCTGCCACCCATGCTGGGATAGGCTGTGGTGATGCGGTTGTATGAGTTACTTCTGTTGCTATAAGCAACCCCTCACCCACAAACCTAAGGGACCACAATAAAGTTCTCTGGTTCACCAAGCTGGACTTTGGAGGCATCTGCACTGTGGTCTGCCGTGGGCTCTCTATCTGAGGTAAGCAGAGTGTGTGTTTCATCTCTGCAGGAAAAGTCTGTCACACAACAAATAACTAAAGATTTAACTAAAGCAAAAGAGATGTGTTTTCTTATATTTCAATGAGGATATTTCAGTGCGTTTACTCCCTTGAGTCCAATTTTGGAAGAAAGAGTGAGGCACGGGAAGTGGAACGGGGATGCCTAGACAATGTTTTAGGTTTGGAGTTGAGATGAATGAACCTCATGCAAACAACTGAGGCGATATGTGATCAAAATGTATGTTTAGACTCTGAGAACCCTTCAGGGTAGAAACACTCCTGTGCGGGGCAGAAACCATGCCCGCATGAGCACTGTACCTTGGAGCATGGTATCCTGAAGTGTCAACTCCATTTCTAGGGGTTATATTCTCTTCCTGAGCATTCAGAACCCAGCCAAGGACAAACAAGAGCTGGCTTTGGCAGGCTGATTGCTCCTTCTCTGTTTGCTTAGTGCAATCAAGGCCACTGTACAGATCATTTTCTAGAGGTCATTTAGACCTGGACTGTAGACCCCAGCCACTGTCCCGATGGTCCGTCTTAGGAACTGGACCCAGTAGGAACGTTTGTTCCTTCAGCTTGGTCTGTGGGCCAGCACTTTCCTTCCCTTGCAGTCCTTGATTCCTGTAAGGGGCAGTTATTTAAGATACATTTAGAGAAGGTACAATCTACCTTTGTCCAATAAAACCTAAATATCAAAAAGGACGGAAAAATTTAGCATGGTTACTAAGGATAAATGGGCCAGCATCTCCCATTTGAAAGGGACGAGCACAGTGGCACAGGAGTAAGTGGGGGAAGACAGAACTAAAATGGTATGCTATGTCAATGAGACAGAGCATTTTAGTTACGAAAGGTTAATATCATAGTCAGAGACGGGCACAGGTGGAAAGATCTCTCTAATAAATACTATCTGGAAATCCACTCATAGAGTACTAGACAAAGAAAACCTAAGCTTAGATTTTTAACTAGCACCTGATTAAAATAACAGATTGGAACAGCAGAACAACACACAGATGCAGACACAGACGCAGACGCAGACACAGGCACAGGCACAGGCACAGGCACAGGCACAGGCACAGGCACAGGCACAGGCACAGGCACAGGCACAGGCACAGACACAGACACAGACACAGACACAGACACAGACACACATACTTCAGAGTAGCCTATTTGACCCAAGAGCTACACCTGTGCAAAGTCCTGTCAGGAAAACAGCACTGTGCGAATGCGACAGGTTCTTATCCATGAGAGAAAGCAAGGAACTCCAAGGTTAGGCGGGCCACTGGCAGGCTGGTGGAAAATTACTGAGATGGACAATAAACAAGGCAGTGACTTCAAAGGACAACATAGCCATGACGTACCTGCCAAAGCCCTCAATGTGTCTGTCACGCAATGAGAGAGTGACCCACATCTACCATGGCAACCTGTATTAAAGACACCGCTATTCCTCTGGGGAAGAGGGCGTGACAGGTGAGTGCTGAGGGTTGACTCCAGGGAGGCTGCACAAGACTGAGACTCGGGCCTTTGGCCTCACCTCCTGACCTCCCGGCTTTAACAAGAGAGGGGCTATCAAGGAGACTCCACCTGTGGGTTGTTTTTTTTGTTTTTGTTTTTTGTTTTTTTAAATTGTACATATTCTTAAAACTTCCATGCTTAGAGTTTCACACCTAAGACTAAATTTGGTACGTTAGGCCCTCTTTACCAGATACTTTTAACTCACAGTTTGAGAAGCTGAATTCTCCCGTGAGAGACACGTTGGAATGGCGATACTCATTCCAGCATCACATGTGACACTGCCAACTGTCTTTTACAAAACAGCAGCCTAATTGTGGTTACAGTGACACTGAAGGGTGGCTTCCGACCGTACTACTTGTCTTAAAGTAGCCAGCTACTTTGCGAATATTGAGCTAATTATAAATGCCTGCATCACTCAGTTGTCACACAATGTGGTCATTTACGGAGAACGATCTGCAGTTAGTTCCAGACCACAGAAACCCTTCCCTTACATTCTTTCTACACGACAACACTGCTAGTGTCTCTGAAAACCACGGTAAGCTTTCCCTACTCGTAAGCAACTGCACATCTATGTGCATGGTTGCTCAGTCAATGCTCGCACTGACTCTGGGTGTGGTACGGAAGGGGACACTGCAGAGAGAGCTCATTTGAGATTCTTTTTCTTACAGGCATTGAGAACATTTCACCAATATCCACAAGTGTCATAGAAATCTTATTTATTAGATCAATACAACAGCTGATACAAAATATCAGCAAAACTTAATTTCTAGTGACTGGAAAAAGTTTTACGACATGGCAAAGAGAAAATGAGAAGTTAAATTCGTGAACTTAGATGTTTTCAAAACCTTGCTTACACTGAAGCTTAAAAGTTATTTTTTTTTCTTCTCTACAGAGATGGCAACAAGGTCTATGACTAAGAATTTGGACACAATGAAGAGGTTTAGATGAATATATCTTTAAAGTTGTATAAGTGTGAGGGTCTCCTGATGTTCTGACTCATGGGAAGACCCCACACCAACGACCACTGCATCACAACTTCATGTACCTGGGCGTCAGGGCTTCAGTAAGAACTCACAGTCCACACAAGGGCCCAGCCGCGGTTGCTCAGCCCACAGAAGAGACTATGGATTCGGGGTGAGCCTGTGAGGAGGCAGACGCAGCGGGGTGGGG
This sequence comes from Rattus rattus, assembly GCF_011064425.1. Lineage (NCBI taxonomy): Eukaryota > Metazoa > Chordata > Mammalia > Rodentia > Muridae > Rattus > Rattus rattus. The sequence goes on along the minus strand of NC_046168.1, from coordinate 48,066,614 downwards.
ACAGTGGTTCTCTCTGCTCTATCTCTAACACAGACGCTGGTGCTGAGCTTGGAGAAGTGCAGTAGAAGTCAATATGAATACTCAGATAAAGTGCCTGTAAATCACCACGCTACATGTCAGTTCTCCTCAGAGAAAAACGTTCCATTGTGCTGTATTATGATGAGGAAATAGTGCTTCCCACAGTGAGTGAAAATCACTGTGCACACCGTAAGACAGGGGGTGAAAATCACTGTGCACACCGTAAGACAGGGAGTGAAAATCACTGTGCACACCGTAAGACAGGGGGTGAAAATCACTGTGCACACCGTAAGACAGGGAGTGAAAATCACTGTGCACACCGTAAGACAGGGAGTTAACATCACTGTGCACACCGTAAGACAGGGGTCTGCTGGCATCTTAGTGCCTAGCATATGAGCACACCGAATCGATCCTGCCACAAATAACAAAACACACGGTCCTACATTGGAAATGTTTTTGTCAAGGAAGGAAAGATACTACAAATTTGATATATTCAGCTGACCAGAAAACATCTAACGTTGGACACAGAAATTGAGGTGAAAATATATTAAGTACTAAAAGGAATCCCATATAAAACAATATTACTTTGTGGGCTTAGTTCTAGCTCATGGCTAGACTCATAACCTAAAAAGCACTCATCATAAACACATTTATTTATTTTTTCATTATATACCAGTAGGTAAAGGCCAGAGACATGGATGAAGATTTCACAGTAGGAAAACATTAAAACAGAACAGAACCCTAAAGTGTTCCTAGGCAATATCCTTTGTCTCCCCTTCTCAGAGTTGCTCCAGACCTCACCCTCTCGGCTAGCTCCTTGCACTCCTCAGACCCGTCCCTGGCCCTGGAGTTCTTCCTGCCTGCTCAGATTTCCTGCCTCTTCTGACACCGATAAAAGTGCCCATCAGCTGTCCTTTCATACATTTAGTACTACTCAGCTATGTGAAGACTTCAGCTACACAAATACAAACTACGTTACCATTGCTGAGGTAAACGGAACTTCCACTCACCTTTGAGTGGCAAAAACATTTAAAAGTTGAAAGAATTTAATAATAAAATGTGCACAAGAATGGCAACATTTGGTAGCTATATTATTTGGTCTTTGATTTAAATGTGATATCTGCCTGGTCTAAATAGCCAGGGAAATCTCATAAATATAAATGGACAGTTTATCCATTAAGCACGGCAAAGTGTCATAGTTCAGTGTTGACAGGATACTTACAAAATGTCAAATATTCAATAAGTATTTTGTTCGCCTAACTATTGGACCAGCAGAAGTCGTTGTTGAGTTTGGCTGCTTTCTAAACTACAAAAGTTCAAGTGAAGCCAAAGCCATTAAACAGGACACAAGCACATCAGGAGAACAGAATGTGACCGTGGTGAGATGTGGACAATCTTTACAGCAAATTATTTATCACAGAGTCATGCTTTCCAAAAGAATAAGGGAAAACATTAGAATAAAAGTGGCTAAGGTATGACTATGTGAGCCGTGTTAATAGTCCAGGCCATCTATGCTAACATAAAGTACAACACAGAGCATGGACCTTGTCAGTCAAGAGGAGCACCTACCTACAGGCATGGTTAAAAAGAACATAAACAGAGTAATTTTTAATTATATATTTTATTTGAAACATGCTTAGAGAAATTAATGGAAAGCTATGTCCTATTTTAATATGTTACAAATATTAACTCATTTAATCCTTTCAAGACACAGCAGTAAGAGAGAGTGATGGCTACTTAAGTCCAAGTGGAAAAATAATCTATTTTACCATTGAAGACATGGACCCGAATGTGTCCCCAGCCAGCACATAGAAGGAGAGTAGCACTGAAGTCACTGTGGCAGAGTGAGCCTAGGCAAATGCTGTAAGGCAGACCCTGCAGACCCCTGTGCCCAACAGCTTCTCTTCCAAAAAGAAAAACTCAATGTTACATCCCATGCACTGACTGAACTAATCTATGCTACTTGCAAAGGAATCCTGTCTTTTCCTTTACAAACAGGAAGTCACTTGTGCTAGGTTTTTATTTTAAGCATGCACTAAAATTATGAGTCTTTAGCAGAAAGAATGAGTCCCTGCCAATCACTCTGACATGCTACTCAACAAATGGCACTAATAGCGGTGACAAGAGCGAGCACGTCTGAGCAGAGCTTTTTAAGAAGACTCTAGACCAGCCATCAAAAATACTGTTTTATCGAGTTAGGGCCTACGCTATATTCTGCTGCACTGAAAGCTATTAGGTGATTCAAGAGACTACTTTACAATGATGGATTTTCTTCTATTAAAAGAATGTATCTAAGTGTTTTTAATCTTCCTTAGGAAAAAAAGGGGAAACAATAAGAAAGTAAGAGTATTTCAAGAAGCTTAAATATTCTCCCTTTTTCTCAATAAAGGAAATTTGAAATTTTATTTAAGTGACTCTTACTTCCAAATGCTCACTAACGTGCATGTAGCACTTTTTGGGTCAATTTACCTTTAGAGGCTCATGGCAATTCGTCTGATTTTTCTACCAATTCTTCCCTATCTCCATATTGTCATTTTCAAGTATGTTTTCTAAGTAATCTCTCAATACCCAGAAAGCTACGGGTATAGAAAAGCTAGTTGCCACCATGTGTAGCTTATGGAGTGATGCATATTTACTGAAGGAAGGAAATTCAGTCAAATGCCATGACATGGATGAACGTTGAAGACACCTTGTAACGTGACAAATCCAGTCACAGAAGACAACATCAGTATGATCCACCTGATGTGAGGTAGAACAGTCTTTCCTGGTCAACTCCTTCTCCAATACTTGATCTTAGTATTATACTTCCTTTAGCACAGCCATGACAGCAGTAATTATAAGACAGACTGTAGACAGACAGACAGACAGACAGACATATTCATAGCACATTCAGACATAGATATTGAAACACAGATGCCTAACACATTGCTTACATGTGTAGCAGGCTATGACAGATATATCAGTTAAGGGTAACAATAAAACTGCCTAACATCATAGTTCTTGGAAGGCCTTTCTTGTTACGTGACATATTATTTTGAATACAAAATATGAATTAGGTGAATATATTTTTACAATTTCAAAGCTCACAAAAGAAGAATATCAAAAGGGAAAAAACTCTATTTTTTATTTAAGATAGAAAAACTAAAGAACACTAATTTCACTGTGTACTGTATTCTCAACACAAATATACAGACTTCATTTTATTTTTTTGTAAGATTTTTTTGAACTGCACTGTCGTTCCCTTCTGTAAGAAAGTCATTCAAGAAAAGAGACAGGCAGTGACAAATCAGACAACTCGTGATGGATTAAATCAGGTCCCAGAACAATGAAGAGGGGAAGAGCACAAAGCTGAAGAAACGTTCATAAGCCACCGTGGCTCTGTGAGAACAAAATGAAGCCCACACACACCTAACTTTAGAGCTGCTATGCTAATATAAAGAGGTACAGCTGACTCACTTGGGACAGAGGCCAAAAAAAAAAAAAAAAAAAGAAAGAAAGAAATTGCCGAAGGTAATGTTTTCGGTGAATAAGATAAGATATGGCCTTGTAGACAAAAGAATACAGCCCATACTTCATGTTACACAGAAAAGGACTTAAGATGATTCAGAGGGTAAGTGCACTGTGAAGCAGCTGAGAGGGCAACGGATTGGCTGTCAGGGCAGTTTCAGCCCAGGGCCTCATCCCCACTGCTGTGAGCCCATGCCGCATCATGGCGCGCATGGCATGAGAGCTTTGGGCTTCATGGCCGATGGTGAACAGAGTAAGACAGGCCAAGCCATGGAGAAGGCACATGTTCCCCGAGGATGGCCTAAGTGATGCAATTTATCTCTCCAAAGCTTATCTCTTACTTGCTCATTCTTTTGTCAGCCATCAGTGGATAAGCCTACAGGGAAAGCTGGGCGGTTAAGGTCCAGTCTCCTTTACGACTGCAGTGGTCACCTGGGAACAAACTATGGATACACAGATCTTTGTGGGTATTTCATATTCAGACACAGCCTTAGCCTTCAAACAGAAGTAAATTAAAAGCATGAGACAAATTGAGAGTAATGACGTTACGGCATCTCATTTTTGTGTGGTGTGTGTTTGCCCAGTAAGTCATAATGCTTACTGGGTACTGGTCAGGTTGGTGAGAACTCTTCCGCACTTCCCCAGTGTTAAGGAGACGCTTGCCCTGAGGCTGTGTAGCACACACTGAGGCGAACATTAAATGTTCTGGATATAGGCACTGTATAAGTCAGAGCTGTGTATATTTTCTGTCTTTTTATATAGTTTTAATTTTTAAATAATGTCCTTTGAGGTACAAAGCTTTATTTTGTATCTTGAAGTTTAACTTCTCTCTTTTTTCTTTCTTTTACCATTTGTGCTTTTACTGTCAGAGCCACCAAGTCACTGCGGATCCAAACTCAGACGGACCTAAGTGCACAATCAGAGGGAAGTCACGGGTCGAATGCTCACAAGGATGCCCTACTGTCTGATGAGGATGTCCAGAAGCAGAAGCACAGACAGGCGATGTACACAGCTGGGACACACAGACAGGCGATGTACACAGCTGGGACACACAGGCCATCTGAAAACCAAAGCTTTAGAACCTGGGCAGGAGGCGTGCAAGGTGAGCCTCAGGCACAGCACAGAGTCCGACACTAATTATCAAAGCTATGCACTCATGGAAAGGAAGCGCCATTTTACCATGCAGGACCCTGCAGACCATGTCTCACTCGTTGGTCGGAGCACCGTCTGGGCTGTAACACATGTCCTTCTGCAGCCTCAACTCAATCTTACATAAACATCAGGTAACACAAGTTAAGGGAAATTCCACACAACTGACTGGACTAGATCTGCGCAAGTATCAAAGTCATCAAAGAGAAGCAGTCATGGACCAGGAAAACTAAGACATGACAGCAATGGTAAATGCTGGCCAACGGACAGTCTAGTGAAGAGAAAATGAAGGGTGTGACTGAAGAAGTAGGTAAGGTCTGAAAGAGAAGAGAGCACAGACAGCAGCACTGCAGTTGGGGCATTAGCACTGCAGTCGGGGCATTAGCATTGCAGTCAGGGCAGCAGCACTTGGGGCAGCAGCACTGGAGTCGGGGCAGCAGCACTGGAGTCGGGGCATTAGCACTGCAGTCGGGGCAGCAGCACTGGAGTCGGGGCAGCAGCACTGGAGTTGGGGCATTAGCACTGCAGTCGGGGCATTAGCACTGCAGTCGGGGCAGCAGCACTGGAGTTGGGGCAGCAGCACTGGAGTTGGGGCATTAGCACTGCAGTTGGGGGCATTAGCACTGCAGTGGGGCATTAGCATTGCAGTCGGGGCATTAGCACTGAAGTCGGGCACTGCAGCACTGGGGGCAGCAGCACTGGAGTCGGGGCATTAGCATTGCAGTCGGGGCATTAGCACTGAAGTCAGGGCAGCAGCACTGGAGTTGGGGCAGCAAGCACTGGAGTTGGGGCATTAGCACTGCAGTCGGGGCATTAGCACTGCAGTCGGGGCAGCAGCACTGGAGTCGGGGCAGCAGCACTGGAGTCGGGGCAGCAAGCACTGGAGTCGGGGCATTAGCACTGCAGTCGGGGCATTAGCACTGAAGTCGGGGCAGCAGCACTGGAGTCGGGGCAGCAGCACTGGAGTTGGGGCAGCAGCACTGGAGTTGGGGCAGCAGCACTGCAGTCGGGGCATTAGCACTGAAGTCGGGGCATTAGCACTGAAGTCGGGGCAGCAGCAGCAGCACTGGAGTTGGGGCAGCAGCACTGGAGTTGGGGCAGCAGCACTGGAGTGGAGGGCGTTTTCCTTGCTGGGCTTTGTTGCTCTATGATGACGTCATGGCAGCATTTAGGGATGCTGAGTGAATGTTACTATTCTGTACTTTTGTGAGATTTTGTAACTGCTCCATAAAACCTCACAGAAAAGTTGTGCAATGATAATTTTACTCATTGCAAATAAAAGTGACTGAATTTTTCAAAAATGTTATATTTTAATAGATTTCAAAGATTATGAAATATATTTAAATTTTGTAATTTGAAAACTCTATGGTGTTTTCCTTCATTAAACAGGTTCAAGTAAAGCAACAACCTGTTGTGTAGAACTAGTGATAGAGCTCATCAACACCTACAATAAACAGTTCTTACATAAAACCACTTTTAATTGGGATTCAAAACATGTGATGGCATGTAAATTTTTAAAATATAATTATATTGAATAAACAGTTGGTAAAAGGTCTATAAAAGTAAGAGCTGCATCAATTACTGGATCAGATTATACTGTCTCCACTCTAACTTACAACAATCAATTTTCCTTTAAACAACAACTCTGTTTCCCTTCTCTTTTCAAAACATTTTTAACTTTCAGAGTCCGGTTCTCAAATGCCGTGCATGCCGGCCCTGACTAGGCCAGAGGGTAACTGTGAGAAGGCAGTTAAGACATAAAGGGCATTTTACTGTGCTCTCTCTCAACTGCTCAGGCCTTGGAGGCGAGTGAGGATCGAGCTTATCCTGGGTGAAAAGATGTAAACACCCTGTAGCCAGCAATGAGCCTCTGTGACCACCATCTCTCCGAGAGTGTCTAACTGAGCACGGTTCTACGATTTCCCGGCACTACCTGTCAGTCCTATCAGGAGTTCATGGACAAAGGTTTACTCCCACTGTGCATTCTGTGCTACCGTGAAGCTGAGAAAGGAAATGCAGACTGGTTGAGGGAGTGGTCAAAGCTCCATACCTGATACAGTCCACAGCAACACTAGTTCATTTCATTCTACCCTCCCAGTTTCTTCCGTATGATATAGGGACATCGAGAAACCACGAAAATATTCACCATAGTGGATTTAACGATATTGTGCATTTTACTTCCTAATGCACATATTCAGATAATATGCATCTGAAATTCCCTACTTTTAAGTTTTACAGGGTAAAATGTCATGACCTGACTTTTCAAAATTCCTTTACACGCAGGATTAGACTATATGGTGGAACATTCGAGAACTTGTCTCAGCCACACTCTAGTTATGTATCCTTAGGCTACGTAACTACTGAAGACCCGTTTTTCGAATCATTATCTGGAACTCATGACCATCAGAGACTTGCTTTTGAAGAGTGAATGGTCTAGTGAGAAGCCTGGCACTATCATTCCTGCTCCTCTTTCTTTGTAATTAAAATGCATAGCTTGATGGCGCGACTGCCCGAAACTGCAGCACTGCCACTGGCCACGGAGTAGGAAGCTATCAGGATTCAGTCAGCACAATGATCCACGGTGCTGAGCACAAAAGCGAGGTATTCGGATGCAGTGCTGAAACACTAAAGACTGTCTACTCTCAAGCACATGAAGCATTAAAGTGTGTAAGGATGTGTCACTGCAGGGTCTCGAAGAAAGGAGAATATTATTTAATAAAAATGTGCTGAGGGGCGAACAAGTCTGCTTCCCTGATTAGTAAATCACATTCTCTCATAGACAAACATTCAGAAATAGAGTTTCGTGGGCTGTCAATCATAGCACGGAAGTGCAGGCTGATAAAAACAGCCTTCTGATACTTTTCACTCCTCAACTCAAAGAATGCAGCAGTGCAGTTTATCTAAACTTAGGAACTTGAACAGGCATGCAAACCAGAAAGACAGCAAAGAGCAAGGCCAGTTACCAAAACACCAAAGTTGCCATGCCAGAATGGATTCAGGTGACTGACTGCAGCAGAAGATGCCAGGGCATACACATGGGTTTGGGCAGAACAAAGACTCTTAGCAGCATTTAAATACATGAACTGGGGTCGATGACTGGGTAGATAAAAGATTCCCACCCCTGAACTGTTAATTATTTTAGGAAGTCTTTTGTTAGAGTGAAGAACTAGGAGACTAGAAAACAAGGAATCCAGCCTGAAGGTTAAAAAGAAGAGGAGAGAAGCTGAAAATTATAGACCTGTAAGTCTAGCATCTATATTAGGAAATAAATTTGAGATGATACTCATGGATGGGCTTAATGATACATGTGGAGAAGTACAATTTAATAGCAGTGAGTCAGCATGGACTTACTGAGGCAATCATGTCAGAAAAATTCCTCCCTTTTTATGTTGAAGTAATAATTGGTTTTTGTAAAGGAAAACCAATGAAAAACTGTCAGGTATTTCAGAGTTTCAGACTTTTTCATAAAATAAACTATTGTACAGGATGCCATGACATGTATCAGGTATCAAACTGACAGCGGGCACGAAGGAGCCAGTGGAAACAGAGGGCCAGAGCCCTGGGAAGGGACCGCGTGTGCAAGGCTCTGCAGGGCAGGGCACTCAGACCTGACTTAACCCCAGGAACAGGCCTTGGACGAGCCTGTCCGAGTGTGGAGCTCACAAAGACAAAGGCGAGGGAGAACATCAAATGCAATCCAGCATACACCTGAGTAAAGCTAAAAGCTGAAGTCAGTTTAGCTTCAATGGTACTGCATTAGTTGTAATTAGAAAGGAAGACAAGAGGGCACAGCGCTTTGATAACAGCCAAAGTCCCCACTCTTATATTTACAACTCCTTTGAAATAAAGTGGAATAAAGTACATCACAACAGTATAAAGTCCAACGTAGAAATAATATGAACATCTAGATTTGTAGACACAGCAGGGCAAATTCACAGCATATACCCTATACAGACAATAATTTAAGGAACTTTTTAAGTGATTATGTTTTAGTATGTAGAACAAATGAAGAATTAACTTAAGTATGACAAATATAACATAATATAGCAGGCTAACACACTTTGAAATACCACGTCATGGCTCAGTGCTTAGCCTTTCCTGAAGGAGCTCACTGCTGTATCACTGCCTTAAAGAGTCTCCGCTCCTCAGGGAGACGTGTGAGACACAGGAAAGAGGCTGGCCTCGATCCACCGGGACTTCGGGGGACTCTGCCTGCGAGCAATGGGTGCTGCCTCGGTAGCATGAGGGGCCAGCACGGCAAACGCACGTCTCCACTTCTGCCACTAGAAGTCTTTCTTCTCTGGTCAATCCAGGAAGCCTGGGCTCCCTGGGCCTGCAGTGGGTTTCTTTGACACCATCTTTCTTTGGGCTGGGTTTATAGAAATGTAAGACGTAACGACTGCAGAAAAGAGCTGCAGATAATTTGGTGTGGCTGCCGTGTGCCAACCAGTCATACCTGCAGCTGTCTCGGGTGCAGTAGATGTGCACCATGCCTACTCCTCGATAGGAGAAGCGGCAGAAGTGCAGACACCCCACTGAAGCAGATGGTGCCGCTGCTTTTGACGAGAGCGAATACATCAACAGTTACAATCAATACTAAGTAAAGGACAGTGTTTTATGTAGAAGATCACCAGTGAACACCAGGTTAGAAACACACAATCGTGTGCTGCAGATAGGTTAGCTGCTGAGGTAGGGCTACACGAATTGTGGCAAGAGGTATGGCTAAGGATGGAAAAGGAACATTTCATTACTGTAAGGAAACGCACAGATGTGTCTCATGATATGTGAGTGTATATATGTATCTGCCCATGCTTTAATATTTGCTAATAACGATGCTCCTCAATAATTTTGTTAGATTTGCGTATGTGATTAAAATACAGGTGAAAGGGCTTATTTCCACGTAGAATGGGGAAGGAGCAAGATGAACCTCCATACAAAACCAGAAAGAGACCCCATCAACACTGGATTCCATGGGAAGAAGCCCCAGTACTGTAGGAACAGCATCAGGACCACTGTGCACAATGCACTGAGATCAGTTAAGAACCAAGTGCTTTAATGTTTCCGTTCCTTACCAGCATGCAAGTATGCGAGGTCAGGGTTCTCAATGTCAGGATGCTGCTCCTTCAAGTGGTTCCGGAATTCCACGGGGACATTCGTCCCATAGTCACACTTTGGGCAGTTGTACATCTTGACTCCTTCATGTTTGCCGGTGTGTAAAATGTGTTTGCGGATATTCTCAGCACAGTTTGACCTATCAAGTAAGAAAGGAAATGAGGTCTAATTAGCATCACTCTATGGCAAATGCCGGTCCCGCTCCCCTGCGCAGTCGTAATGCTCCACGTGCCAGCTCACATGGTTCACAGAAGTAAGAAACCCACTTACGAGGATGACTGCTCTACAACCAAGGTTCCAGGTCAAAGGCGGTCTCTGCCTCCGCAATTCACCTCTGTAGAACTAGAGGACAAACCCCAGCCTGTGTGTTTAGTATCAATTCGTTGTTACTGCATGAACGCTACTGAACTCAGAGCGCGGGGGAACAAAGCCTTCTCTTCTTAGGCTCTGCCAGGAAAAGCTGTCCCCTCTTCTTATGGTGCTGAGACAGCCTCGGGGTAGAAAGGGAGCTACAAACAGCCCCTTGACTTGCTCTACAGTAGGGCAATGTGTTGACACCACACAGCTCCCTGAGATGGTGGAGTTTCAGACTGGACACTAGTCAAGGCCCCACTAGCCAACGGAAACAGGATGAGTAAGAGAGTAAAACACACATCAAGACTCCTGAAAGACACTGCCAGAGAATGAAACTGCAACCATTCTTAGAAAAATGGCTTCCTGAGTACCTGAGGCTGAGAAGTGATGGTTAGAAGAGGCAACGTATGCCGTATAACAGAAGACCAGAAATCACTTACATCACTCAATTCCATCACAATGTTTGCCTCTCGCAGAAAGGCTTGTCAGGAAGGTGAGAGGTGAGAGCCAAGAGGTTTACATTACCCGTATCATTCCCATGTGAAGGCAGCAAGCGAGGCTGGACATTGAGACTGCATGGGTCTCTTTCTATGCACTTCTAAGAGAAGCTGGATCAGGACCCGCATGGCATGGAACAGTGAATGAAAAGAGCATGAAGAACAGGACTTCACAGAAAGGGAAAGGGTATTTTCTCCCACTGACAGAATAATAAACATGAAAAAAAGTCGCTCTATGTGAGGGAAAGCTAAAAGAATAGAAAGAAAAAGAATGCCTAACTCTTTCAAAAAACACTTCAGAATGTATAGACAGAAAAACCAACACCATGAGAATGGGTGGGAGAGAACAGGGACTACAGAGATGTCCTAGCTACCTCAGGATGACTTGGGGAAGGGCTTGGCCAAGGACTGTTCAATGTCTCTGCATGTAGAACATGCATCAGCTGGTTGACATGTAGACACATTCCATTTCTCCTATAGTCTGCTGATTACCAAACCTGTTTGCCCATTGCTAACCAACAATGAAAAGGAGAAGGAAAGTACCCATGTGTATGGCATTGCCACTGGCCTCGCAAACATGACACAGCCACCCCAGTCCCTGAGGAAAGCCTGCGGCCTAGGACGGTGTGATTTCCCAGGCTCACACGCTGAAGGCTGCTCCCCAGCGGACTGCTATTCTGGAGGGTGCTGTACACTTGAGCGAGTAGCTCTGCTCAGAGGAACTGGGTCCCTTGTGGCATGCACTAAGAGGGGCCCCACCTTCTCTGTCCCCTTCCCATCTCTCTCCTCTGCTTCCTAATCTCCATGAGCTGAGCATCTGTGTGTGATGTATGATGTCTGTCCTGGTGTGCAATGGTCTGTGCCTCTGCAAGCCAGGCCCAAAGCAACGCATCTGGCTAGCCTTAGACATTTAACTCTCCAAACTGTGGGCTAAAATTAGTCTTTCTTCCCGCTAAACTGCTTCTTTAAATTATGTTGTACACTGACATGAGATTCTCTACGTAACAGTCTAGTATGTGGTTATGGTTTCTGTGTGTATTCAAGTACTCCAGAACAGCACTTACTACATGGCAAAATTCCAGCACAGCACACAGAAGCAAGGACGGCAGAACCACGTGGATGGACAGACTCATGCCTGACAACACAAATATCACCTTCCGTGTTGGCAAAAATGAAGAAGAGCATTTTCTGACTTGTGTAAATACCTGGTGAATTATTTCCAAGTATTCCTGTAGTTTTGGATATCTCCAATTCATTTTCAACAGCAGCAAGGTATCTGCTAATGGTATCACTGTTTATAGACGCAGGGCAGAGCAAATGCATGACATCACTACCCTGGCTAACACAGATGGTGCTGGTTTTAGCACAATGAAAGTCTAAAGGGTCTTGAGGTGATAGCTGCTCAATGAACACAGCAAATCTCACACGTTTTCCAGCTTCCGTGAATAGAGACCGTGTGTGCTATCTCCGGGTTAAGATCACAGGCCTCATGTCCCTGTCACTAGGAAGACACACACTAACAAGGCTGGGGTTCCAGAGTGAAGAGGCCACGGCTGCTATCTTCATGTGACTTGTATTTCTATGTGAGTGAGTAATGAGCTTTTACCGAGTTTGTCACTCAGATGTCACTGTGTCTGATCTGCACATAAAGCTGCCTATCACCATGTGAGGCTTCTTTCCCCTGTAGACGGGCTGTATGGAGACAGGCCACTGTGACCACATGCAGTTAAGATGCCCTCCGATTCCCCTGCTAAGAACCACAACGCAAGCACCTTGAGGACAGAGGAGACATAGCCTGAGGGGCCTTTTTGTCCTTGAGCAGTACTCCTCTGGCCTGGACTTCCATTCTCTGAATTCCTTTCCTTTGCCACAAGATTTCTACATAACAAAATGTTTATTACTGTCCCCACCTATCCTTGTGCATCCTGTTTCCTGCAAAGCTAAACATTCTTAGAAATGTGCTAAGAAGTTCTGTGCACACTTCCAATCCTCAGGTGAGCTTTCGTCCTCAAGTGGCCCAGAAGGAGACCCAGGAGACCCTCTCTGGACAAAGAAGACTCCAAAGAAAGACAGCGAAAGCGTCCACCCAGGGACAGAACAGCCTGGGAACCCTGGCTCTGGACCTGCAGGAAGTTGTGCAGTATATGTCCCTCTGCCCCTTGCTACCATTCCAACACAGCAGGCAGCTAAGGAGCAGGTGATAACTTAGGCATGAGGTTACGCAACCCAGCCTAACACATGGTTTCCAATGTGTGAACTCCAACCCTCTCTATCAGGGCTCTGTGATCTCAGACAGTTATTTTAATTCTGAGATCCCCTCTCGCCCTTAGCTATGAAATACAGATAAGAGTTAAATTTAAATCATCTGAAGCCTGAATTTGGTCTTCACAGGAAGGCTGGTGCCCAGCTCACAGTTTCATCAGAATCCTAGAGTGGTTCAAAGCTGTCCACAGGTTCTGGTTTGGACCCGGGGGGGGGGGGGCAAAGGCATGTGGCACATGCACTGAGGATCTGGCACACTGTAGGAACCAAACATCACCTGAGACAAACCATTACTTGAAGATCTCATCACAGTGATGGCGTCTCCATTTCTAAGCTCAAAGGCTCCACCTCCAGTTACAGTGATCTCTCCTGTGGGAGCAGGAAAGGAATGTTTCTCTACATGACTCTTAAAGCTGAGGCAATCCCTACGTAGAGCTGCCAGGACCCAAATCCCAAATACTCTTTTGATAAGAACAACAGTATTTTGAGAGTTTAAAAACCTGCTAGGTGACAGCAGTGCATGCCTTTTGTCCTAGCACTCACGGCAGGTGGTTCTCTGAGTTCAAGGACAGACTGACTAGTCTGCAGAATGAGTTCCAGGACAGGCATGGCTAAGCAGAGAACCACGAATCTTAAAAGAAAGAAAAGTTCCTGGAAATTAATTCTTGAAACCTCCTTGCACCCACCCAATGATCTAAGCAAACTCACCCGCAGGGCCCTGGGTTTACTCCTATACATAAACAGCTCCCCAATAGGTCTTAGATGCTTTAAACACTTTAAAACATTAATTAACTGTGCATGGATTCCCCATGCTACAATGTGTGCACGTATCTGTGTGTGTGCTTGTGTTTGTGCACATGCATGTGGGTGTGCATGCAGATGCATGTGTGGGCCTGTAAGTCAGAGGACTTCTCTACCTAACCCATATACATCTTGATCACACAAGTAATCAAACTAAGGCTCTCAAATATGTCAGCCAGCACTTTGACCTTCCAAGCTACGTCACTGACTCATAAACCACTGAGTCCAACTTGTGGCTGTCTAAGTATGCGGAGGTATGATACAGCTTTAAAGAAAATGTAGTCTCACTTTTGTTGAATACAGGCTTTTGTAGTAGGATCTGATGGTTTTTTGGATTTACTCGGTTTCTGCTGTTATGTCTGTCTTTTCATTTCTGATTTGTTAATTTGAAAATTGTCTCTGTGTCAACCTGTCAGTCTGGCTAACGGTTTATCTATCTCAAAGAACCTGCTCCTGGTTCTGTTGATTCTTTGTATAGTTCTTCTTTCTATTTGGTTGATTTCAGCCCTGAGTTTGTTTACTTCCTGCCGTCTACTCCTCCTGGGTGTATTTGCTTCTTTTTGTTCTAGAGCTTTTAGGTGTGCTGTCAAGCTGCTGATGTATGCTCTCTACTGTTTCTTTTTGGAGGCACTCAGAGCTATGAGCTTTAGCTCTTAGCACTGCTTTCATTGTGTCCCAAAAGTTTGGGTATATTGTGCCTTCCTCTTCATTAAATTCTAAAAAGTCTTTAATTTCTTTCTTTATTTCTTCCTTGATCAAATTGTCATTGAGTAGAACTTTGCTCACCTTCGATGTGTATGTGGGCTTTCTGTTGGTTTGGTTGTTACTGAAGATCAGACTTAGTGCAGACTGATCTGATAGGATGCAACAAAACTGGAAAATCTGGATGAGATGGACTATTTTCTAGACAGATACCAGGTACAAACTTATATGAGGATTAGATAAACCATCTGAACAGTACCATAACCCCTAAAGAAATAGAAGCAGTCATTATTAAAAGTCTCCCGCCCCCCCACCCCCAAAAAAAGCCCAGGACCAGATGGGTTTAGTGCAGAATTCGATCAGACCTTCAAAGAAGACCTAATACCAATACTCTTTAAACTATTCCATAAAATAGAAACAGAAAAAATACTACCCAATTCCTTTTATGAAGCCACAGTTACTCTTATATCTAAACCACACAATGACAACAAAGAAAGGAAACTTCGGACCAATTTCCCTTATGACTATCAACACAAAAATACTCAATAAAATTCTTGCAAACCGAATCCAAGAACACATCAAAACAATCATCCATCCTGATCAAGTAGGCTTCATCCCAGGGATGCAGGGATGGTTCAATATATGGAAATCCATCAACATAATCCACTATATAAATAAACTCAAAGATAAAAACCACGTGATCATTTCATTAGATGCTGAGAAAGCATTTGACAAAATTCAACACCCCTTCATGATAAAAGTCCTGGAAAGATCAGGAATTCAAGGCCCATACCTAAACATAGTAAAAGCCATATACAGCAAGCCAGTAGCCAACATCAGACCAAATGGAGAGAAACTTGAAGCAATCCCACTAAAATCAGGGGCTGGACAAGGCTGCCCACTCTCTCCCTACTTATTCAATATAGTAATCAAAGACCTAGCCAGCGCAATCAGACAACAAAAGGGGTCAAAGGGATACAAATTGAAAAGGAAGAAGTGAAAATATCACTATTTGCAGATGATATGATAGTGTACTTAAGTGACCCCAAAAGTTCCACCAGAGAACTACTAAACCTGATAAACACCTTCAGCAAAGTGTCTGGGTATAAAATTAACTCAAATAAATCAGTTGCCTTCCTCTACTCAAAGGATTAAACAGGCAAAGAAAGAAATTAGGGAAATGACACCCTTTACAATAGTCACATATAATATAAAATACTTTGCTGTGACTCTAACCAAGCAAGTGAAAGATCTGTATGATAAGATCTTCAAGCCTCTGAAGAAAGAAATAAAGAAGATCTCAGAAGATGCAAAGACTTCCCATGCTCATGGATTGGCAGGATTAATATAGCAAAGATGGCCATTTTGCCAAAGCAATCTACAGATTCAATGCAATCCCCATCAAAATTCCTACTCAATTCTTCATAGACTTAGAAAGAGCAATTTGCAAACTCGTTTGGAATAACAAAAATTCCAGGATAGCAAAAATTATTCTCAACAATCAAAGAACTTCTGAGGGAATCACCATCCCTAACTTCAAGCAGTATTACAGAGCAACAGTGATAAAAACTGTATGGCATTGGTACAGAGACAGGCAGGTAGATCAGTGGAACAGAATCGAAAACCCAGAAATGAACCCACACACCTATGGTCACTTGACCTTTGACCAAGGAGCAAAAAACCATCCAGTGGAAAAAAGATAGCATTTTCAACAAATGGTGCTGGTTCAACTGGAGGTCAGCATGTAGAAGAATGCAAATCGATCTATTCTTATCTCCTTGTACAAAGCTCAAGTACAAGTGGATTGAGGACTTCCACATCAAACCAGATACACTGGACCTAATAGAAGAGAACTCGAGCAAGAGCCTGGAACACATGGGTTCAGGGGGAAATTTTCTGAGCAGAACACCAATGGCTTATGCTCTAAGTTCAAGAATTGACAAATGGGATCTCAAAATTGAAAAGCTTTTGTAAGGCAAAAAGACACTGTCAATAGGACAAAATTGCAATCAACAGATTGGGAAAAGATTCTTACCAAACCTACATCCAATAGAGGGCTCATATCCAATATATACAAAGAACTCAAGAAGTTAGACTCCAGAGAACCAAATAACCCTATTAAAAAATGGGGTACATAACTCAAAAAGAAAAAAAAATTCTCAACTAAGGAATAGCAAATGGCTGAGAAGCACCTAAAGAAATGTTCCATACACTTAGTCATCAGGAAAATGCCAATCAAAACAACCCTGAGATTCCACTTCATATCAGTCAGAATAGCTAAGATCAAAAACTCAGGTTACAGCAGATGCTGGCGAGGATATGGAGAAAGAGGAACACTCCTCCACTGTTGGTGGGATTGCAAGCTGGTACAAACACTGTGGAAATCAGTCTGGAGGTTCCTCAGAAAATTGAACATAGACTATGTGAGGACTCAACTATACCATTCCTGGGCATATACCCAAAAGATGCTCCAATATATAACAAGGACACATGCTCCACTATGTTCTTAGCAGCCTTATTTATAATAGCCAGAAGCTGGAAAGAACCCAGATGCCCTTCAACAGAGGAATGGATACAGAAAATGTGGTACATCCATACAATGGAGATCCTCAGGTATACGAAAAATTCATGAAATTATTAGGCAAATGGGTGGAATTTGAAAATATTCTCAGTGAGGTAACCCAGTCTTAAAGGAACACACATAGTATGCACTCACTGCTAAGTGGATATTAGCCCGAACACTAGAAATACCCAAGATACAGTTCACAGACCACACGAAGCTTAAGGAAGACCAAAGAAAGCATGGCTGCTTCAGTTCTTCTTAGAAGGGGGAACAAACTACTCACAGGAGGAATTATGGAGACAAAGTGTGGAGCAGAAACTGAAGGAAAGGCCATCCAGAGGCTGCCCCACCTGGGGTTCCATCGCATATGCAGACACCAAACCCAGACACTATTGCGGATGCCAAGGAGTGCTTGTTGGGAGAGCCTCGTATAGCTGTCTCCTGAGAGGCTCTGCCAGAGTGTGAGAAATACAGAGGAGGATGCTGGCAGTCACCCATCGGACTGAGAACAGGGTCCCCAGTGGAGGAGTTAGAGAAAGGACAGAAGGAGCTGAAGAACAACAATACCAACCAACCAGAGCTCCCAGGGACTAAACCACCAACCAGAGAGTACACATGGAGGGACCCATGGCTCCAGCAGCATATGTAGCAGAGGACGGTCTTGTTGGGCATCAATGGGAGGAGAGGCCCTTGGTCCTGTGAAGGCTTGATGCCCCAGTGGAGGGGAATGCCAGGGTGGGGATGCAGTTGGAGTGTGTGGGTGGGTCAGGGGAATGGGGGATGGGATGGGAGTTTGCAGAGGAGAAACTGGGAAATGGGATAACATTTGAAACCTAAATAAAGTAACTGTTCAATAAAGGAAAAAGACAATGTATCCTCCCTTCCCTAGAGGCTTTCAACTAAGAATGTAAGTAAGTTTAACTGCATTAGTTATGGCTTGTTGTAAGACAACATCATAACCAAAACGGTTCATTTCACTTACACTTCTACATCACAGTCTGTCATCAAAATCAGTGCAGAGGCCTGGAGGAGGAGTTGTGGTCATGGACGGGTGCTGTCTATTGTATCACTCCCTCATGGCTTGCTCAGGCCACTCTCCTATAAGCCCCAGGACAGTCTGTGCAGCTGTGGCACCACACACAATGCACTGGACCCTTCTACCTCAATCACTAATTGAGAAAAATACCTCACAGGCTGTCCTAAAGGCCAGTCAAGTGTGCTTCTCTTTTCTCAGATAACGCTAGCTTCTGTCAAGTTGACAAACAAACAAATGAACAAAAGACAGGACAATTAGTCGTTGTCACTCTAAGCCAAGCAGTACTGTTAAACATAGCCTTCCCTTTCTTGCTTATCCGCAGGATGCCATGTTAATCTCAATATCACAATATAAAACATGGTGTATCTTCAAAAGCCCATGGTATTTAAAAATTAAAATACTTTAAATGTTCTGTCTCTTTAATACATGCAAATTCTCTCTCAAAGTTCAAACCCTCTCTTAAATGTCCAATGTCTCTCTAAAATGCCCAACATCTCTCTAAAATGTCCAGTCTTCTTAAAGTTTCAAAGACTTTAAAAGGTCAGGTGCTCACTTGTGAACTTCTGTAAAATCAGAAACTCTTGCTAAAAAAAATTTTTTTTTTTTTTTTTTTTTTTTTTACCTTCAAGAAAGGAAACCTGGGATGCCGTCACAATCCAATCAGAGGAAAGCAAAGCCTAACTGTAAATATCTCCACATCCAATGTCTGGCTTTCACTCATGATCTTATGGGCTCCAAGGGGAATGGGAGCCAAACTTGTCAGGCTGGGCCCCTCCACGGCTGCTGCAGCCCTTGTGTGTCTTCACTTGGCACTAACATCTCCAAACCCCAGGTTCTGCTGCAATTGGGTTGCACCTTCTCCAACTGCCTCTCTGCGTACATGTTCACAGACCTCCGTCCTGGGGCTTCTACTGTATCTGTTACAGGAGAAGATGTTGGCTGTTTTTTATATTAAAGGAGGAGAGATTTTAAGTTTATGCCAAGGAAGAAATTAAGAAAAACAATGTACTTTTGGAAATTATATTTATGAAATCACCACCATCAAGTGAAGAGGGAGGGCTTAAAAGTAATGACTAATCTCAACAAGGTGAAAAGGATGAACCACAAGACTTCACAAGGAATTCCACATGGATGGTGTCATTTACCTCAAAAATTGGACAAGGACTCATAAGTGATTTAAATGAATATAGGCACTAAATATCTACGGAATGGACAAACTGTATAACAACCAAGTGTGAAATTGAGCTAAATCACCCTAAACAGAGTATTCAAAATTGAGAAAGTTTGGAGTGGAGACGCAGCATTTATAAGTATATCAAATGAGGACGATTATCCAGGTACAGCGTGTGTGTGTGTTTGCATATATAACTATTATTTTAAATGGCACTGTTACTTTGGACTACTGCTTGCCCAAATTATAAAATAAACACGAACACACACACACACACACTCTCTCTCTCTCTCTCTCTCTCTCTCTCTCTCTCTCTCTCTCTCTCTCTTTACATGCAGAGACTCTGCATTACTCTATCTGGACTGTTGAGAATATAATAATCCCCTCTCTCCTTCAGTTTGAAAGTCAGTGCACTGTGAATCCCTAAGTGACATTATTAGCAGGCATTCCATCTCTGTGCACACATGTGCAGTGACGTCAGCTGCTGCTGCTGCATTTTCATTTGCTCCACCACACAACGTAAGTGCCACGTACAGCCCGTCACACTACTCTCCATTCTGCTTTCCACAGCAACTAAATCCAACCTCACTGCATATAGCATCTGCTACTTGGAAAACACTGATTTAGAGAGAAAAAAAAATCTTCACCTTTTATTCAGAAATAAAGTGACTGTTATAATGAAAGCTGGGATCATAAAGTCAGATATACATTTCAACACATAAACACAGCAAAATTCTACAAATCAAATACCATAAATATAAGTAAGCTTATTGGAAATGATACATAAAGCTTCCATGAAGGTTTATAGAGCCCTCCCCAGGAAGTGCTGTCCTCCTGAGGCCAGCAGATGCTAAGAAATACTGTGAGCACAAAAGCAGGGAGGTGAGTCAGAAGGCCAGGGGAGCTCTGCACATTGCGTTCTACTCACGCAGACTCACGTGTGTATGGCAGTAGTGGGTTCTGAAGGCGTTACCTTTCAGATGTTTACTCAGAATGCTTACTGTTAACTATGTGTATATACCATGCGGCAGGGCAGTGTGAGAGTACAGGAGCCTGCAGCTCAGAGCAGGCGTTAGGTCCGCTGGAGTGGAGGTACAGGAGGCTGCAGGCCAATTGAGGTTATGGTGGGAACTAACCTCTGTCCTCTAAAGGGGCAACATATGCTCTTAACCACCGACTCGTCTCTACAGCACAGAGTGTTTATTCCTTAAGCATTTGCTTCCAAGCATTCTGATCACAGGACATTGCTGTGTGAGAACACTATCTCATAAGGCTGTCTGACAGATTAACAAATGCAATCTAAAAATGAAGGGATAATAAGAAAAACGCTCACTTTTCCTGTCCCTATAGCTAGTCTTCCTATTACAAAGAATGCACCACAAACGTCTGAATAATGATCACCAATTGTTTCATCGTATATAAAAGGTGATTTTAATTTGTTTGAATGAAACAGAGTCACTCCAGCAGTTGTAAATGCCACTTACACTTGATGTACTTGCAAAGTTTACCAGGTAAATACACACACACACACACACACACACACACACACACACACACACACACACACACACACATTCTGACTATTCAAACTTCTTTAACTCATTCACAAAAATAACAACCCTGTCATTAAGTCCTAGTAATTATTTCAAACTAAACAGTAAATGCGTATTTACCTAAATGTCTAGAGAGCAGGTTTGCAGGCTTAGTAAGAGCAATCTAAATGAAGAGAGTAATTCAAAGAAAATCTTTACAGCAAGAAAAGTCCATCCAATTGCAAGCCAGTGCTATTGAATTATAAACTCCGTGCGTAAGCCATTAGCCTAAGAAGGATTATAAAGTCCCAGCAGAGAAGGATTCAAAGCTTCCAACAGCTGCAGCTTCCACTTAAGCTACCAGGGTTTGTCTCCAGCCTGGGAGCTACACACACACTCCTTTACCATTGATGTTCTCACTGAGGACCCACAAGGAAAGAATTAAATAGTTTTAGATTATTGATCACCTGTGCTGCCTAGTTTAAAGATGGTTAAAATCAGCAAGAATCAAGAAATGTGAGGGTTTGGAGACATGCCTCAGAACTCAGCAATGGCAGCAATGGCACCCAGCTCCCACACGGCCACTGACTGTTCAGAAATCCAGTTGTAGGGGATCTGAGGCCTTTTTGGCCAGTTGCAGGCACTGCATGAATAAGTACACGGTCACACAAGCAGGCAAAGCACTCATAATGTAAAAATAAATACAAACATCTTAAGAAGTTGAGACTGCCCTGTGTAATAAGGAACTGACTGGTCACAGTTGGTCAGCATAGAAATGTCACTTGGAGTGCTGAGCCAAGAACATCAAGGGACAAAACAGTGAGCATAAAGGCTGCTATATGTGGATGCACCTTACAATGGACAGAAGCAGTCGGCTGCACGGTCAGTGGGGATCAGTCAACAGCAGGTTACACGGGGGGAGTGGCCTTTCCTTCCACCCCTCCTTTCCACTCCTCTTTTATTTTATTATTGGTAGCTTTTTTTCTGAAGTAAACACCCTGTATGCTGCTGAGGCTGGCCTTGAACACTTAAGTTCAAAGGATCCTTTTACTTAGATTCTCAAGTAACTACGGATGAGTATCAGCGCAGGCCAAGTATATGAGTTTCGCTGTCCTAATCATTCCAAAATTAACAGTGTCCAGGCTTTAAAACTTTAAAGCAGAGGAAAAAAATCAAAGATGAGAACAAAAAGTATTTTTATGGTCTTGATTAGTGTTTTCCTGAAGAAAATTTAAAATTCATATGCTACCAAAATACCTAAGTTCCCCTGAGCTAAGTTGCCATATAACTTGTACTAAAAATAACATGCTGAAAAAATATATATTAATATATAAAGCATATAAAACAGGTGACTTAGAGATTATAAAAGGAGTACTTATAATTAAGTTTTAAAATATAAAAATCTCCACCAGGGCCTGGAGAGGTGGCTCAGTGGTTAAGAGCACTGACTGCTCTTCCAGAGGACTCGGTTCCGTTCCCAGCAGCCACATGGCAGCTTACAACTCTCTGTAACTCCAGTATCTGATACTCTCACACAGACATGCATACATGCAGATAAACACCAACCTAAAAATAAGTAAATTATTAGGGGAAAAAAGATTCTGACTCAAATATAAGACACAAAAACGGGGCCTGGAGAGATGGCTCAGTGGTTAAGAGCACTGACTGCTTTTCTAGAGTCCCTTAGTTCAAATCCCAGCAACCACATGGTGGCTCACAACCATCTATAATGGAATCCGATGCCCTCTTCTGGTGTGTCTGAAGACAGCTACAGTATATATAATAAATAAATAAATCTTTAAAAAAAAATCTCCACCAGGATAAAACAAACAGTGCAGATATGTAAGGAGCATGGTGACTAATGCTTCTAGAACAAAGGGAACACAAATTATAAACTTAAGGACAGAGAGTCCAGAAGTAAGAAGACCAGCAGCTTCAAATCTCAGAAGGGAAGAATGAACACCGGGGTAACAGTGTAAAGAAGGAGAGGTATCCCCCAACCTGGAAAGCTTCAAGTTGGAACACAGCAACAGGCCCGACCAGCCAGTTACAGGTCTGTTTCTGCTTATCCCAGGTTCTGAACACACCCTTGTGAACACACCCTTGACAGGGCAGGTCCGCCGCACCAATGATGCTCAAAATTCCACAGACTGCAGAGCCATAGCGTTCTACAGAATAACGCCCCCACTAGGAAAACCTGCAATTTGGTGAGGAGCTAACAGGTTCTGGAGGTGGGCTGTGGGGAGAGCTTTGCCTACTATACTGGATTCCAAACATATCCCAAAGCTCGCGTGCACACACACACACACACACACACACACACACACACATGCAAACAAAAGCCCACCATCAACATTAAGCAAAATAAAGTACTAAAATGGGAAAGATTCTAAAATGTAATGTGAAGTTAGAAAGCAGTCTAGACATGCATTGTAGGGTCCTTTCAGCATCAAACACAAACCAATTACTAAGGTGTGAATGAGCGAGCAGCCTACTTAGTTTTAATGATCGTCATTATTATGTAAAAGGTTCATGTATTTTTGGATCATCAAAATTTCTCATGATAGCATCATTTTTACACATGTAAAGTGAAAATGATCAAAATATCAATTTCAAAAACAACTGGACTGTCCAGTACCTAACAAAATGGGAATATTCCATGTGATGAAAGGGACAGCAGGCTCAGCTCAGCTGGGAGACCTGTGGGAGCACATCTGACGGGTCAGGTTCAAGACTCAGATGGGACAGGAGAGCCAGACGCAGGCAGAGGTGACCATGTCACAACAGAGGCAGGAAGCACTGCTGTGTGAGGGGACATAGCAGAACTATGCTCTCTCAGCACCAAGAAACTGCTATGAAGGGAGAACTAGAGGGAAGGCCGGATGGGCCCTCTGTGAGTCCGCAGGGCAGGAAGGAAAGGCTGGGGTGGAGACTCAGGCCTTTCAAACTACCAAACAGTAAAACAAGAAGTAAGTTCTTTGAGAATGTTGGCAAATTAAACATTTAAATTCAATGGATGGGCCAACAAGATCGTTCTATGGTAAAAACCTTGTGTTATGAGAGCCCAACAAGAGGGAACTGATACAGAACTCTACAGAACTGTCCCCCGTCAATAAATCATGAATGCATATATACATACATGCATGCATACTCATAGACATGCATGCATATATGCCTGTACTCCCACACTGGGGGAAAAACCCACCAATGACAAAATATCATTTTTCAAACACAATTCTACAAGGCCAGGTTACTGGATCTGTCTGTCTGGGGCTACAACAGTCTATAGGCGCCTGAGATGATTCCAAAGTACTGAGACAGCCAACTCTGGGACAGGTTCAGATCGGCACTGTGGGAAACTAGGCCTTCAGGTGGCCAGTCAGAAATTATCATGCCATTAGAAGCTGCCCTGAAGCAAGGACAATGGGTCAGCAAGTGTCCAGACCTGCCCATCAACAGTGTCCAGCCCCAACACCCTGGGAATGGAATGCCCTTAGAGATGGAGCAAGATAAAGGTCACCTACTCCGGAATCCCCTAATGTGCTTTAAATCAGGCTGCAAGCTCACTTGGTTGTCTCCCCATCTTGGATGGAGAGCCCCCTACATGCTAGACTTCTGCACAATGAAACGCTCCTTGCCTTTGCATACAATTTGAGTCTGGGATATCATTCTTTTTCAAACAATGGACCTTACAGTATATTCTTTGAAATATCTTCTGCAATAGTAAATTCTAACTGGAGAGTGCTTCCATTATTCTCCTTTATAAAAAACTTCCCTGAATTTGTTACTTTTCTGTCAAATAGGTAAATTCTTATTAGATCACTGTTGTGAATTTGTCTTTTAAAGATTATAACCTTTTGAAATAAGTTTCTTTCTTCCATTTCTTCGTTTAATTCTATTATATGACATAGGTCATGGGTAAAATCGAGCAGGGAAAAGAAACCTATCAGGGACTCCGCTGCTGGGTCAGGCCACTGGGTAGTGTCCAAGTACACAGTTCTATGGCTACTTTTTGAGAGGGTTACAAGTATTTTGCTTTCTACATTGTTCAAACTTCTTTATTAACTTCCACAGATTCAAACTGATCTTGCTTAAAATGCTTACTAAAAGTTCACTTAGCTATTTTCGTGGCACTGACTGTGAGGCGAGCTGTCCACCACACAATCTGTTAATCTTGCTGCTTATCGTTTATCTCCAAATCCATTCAAATGTCTGCTCATGGCATCTACAGTGAGAGGATCATTTAAATCTAACGTCACGTCCACCTTCCACTCGATTCCACACCTTTCAAGATTCCCACTTCCAAATTTCTGGTGCATCATCAGTAAAATGGAGAGCAAAACAAAATCTAAGTGCAAAGAATAGGCTAGCTTTTTATCCAACTCAAGCCAACACGATGGACAGTGCTATGTTAAAAATGAAGCTTCTGTGACCTGTGATTCTTACTGAAGTCAAACCACCATTCCAAAGCCTAAGTGACTGTGTGAAACAGAGAGCAGGGCTGTCCTTCAGCTGCTTAGGTCTTAGCTAGAGGCCTGTAAGGCCATCTGTGAGACATTCCATGCACTCCTTCACTGTAGGAGTCCAAGGGCTTCCAGCTGCTGCTCACCATGTACCTGAAGGGGAGGAAAGGGCTGGTGCACACAGAATGTCTCCCCACGACATCAACAGGAAGACATCTTCTAAAGCAGACAGGGCACTGCTGGTTGGGACTCAGAATGTGACTCCCTGGTCCACTACTTCTTTCTGCTATTCAGCCTAGGTGGTACTGACGGCCTAGAGCTTCTTCCCATCGTTATACTGCTACTCTGGATAGGAATATAGACACTGAGGCTTCACACCTTCATATCACCTGTTTTTGGAGGTGGATTGTTTTTCTCCTTGCTTTCTATTTACAGCAAGTCTATGAGCTGGGTGACACACGCAGCTTAGTGGTTGGCCATGTCACCACGCGAACAATGAAATAGACAACTACCACCAAAACCCACGGGAACTACACAATCTGTTTACAAGTTCAGTTGAAAATAAACCAAACACAATAGTTCCCAATTCAAATAATTTAAATATGTACATGTAAGTGAATAAATAATTTACTGGAATTTTCTAATTGAAAGTTTTATAAATTATTAAGTAAACTATAGTTTTACTTACAAGTAAAAAATGTATTAAGCTGAATATTTTGTTTCCTAATATCTTTGATAGTCTGTGCCAGAGAATAGCTTTATATGGGACAGTTTAAAGATATTTAAGGGGGAAAATACCCCACCCCCCAAACCAAGACTAGCTGTCAAACAGTAATGGCTGGCATCGATGCCGAGAGCTGAGTGTCGTGGGACACCCAGCAGGCCTGAGCACATAAACCATCTCAGACCCATAGATCCACACAGAATCTGTGTGGGCATGGAGCTACCATTAAAAATCACACACTACTTAGATGGCTGAGGAGGTCCCATTCTTCTTACTGGGACACCAGGAACTGGCAGTTAAGCAGCCAACATGAGCCTGGAGGCAGGACACTGCTTGAAAGGAGATTCACACTGGTTGTTTTCAATATTTGTAGTCACAGTCACAGTGAACTTAGTGGCTGCGGTGAGGCAGCTGAAGAAATCTACCCTAGTTTTAATTCTCTGGCTTACAAAAATATATTTGCCAAATATTAAACTTCGGATCAATTATCCATTAATTTTATTATTTTTATAATGAGGAAAGAATCTTTTTACAATTCTAAAGTTCACTGATTAGCTCTGAAGAAGACAAAGGTAATAGAAAGAATCAATAATGACCAGAAGTACTAAATTATCTAATAATCTATGACGAGTTGCACAAAAATGCACTCTGTAATCCATTTAAAAATAATAACCGGTTCATTTCAACCCTGCACACAATGCTTCCCTTTGTCCCTTGTAAGTCTCTCAAATGTCTTATTTTAAAGGAATATATAGTAGTCCCGGAAGACACTCTCCCATTTCTATTCTCCCCGACTCCTGCGAGCCCTTGTTCCGTGTGATAAGGCAATCTCCTCCGGGATCTGAGCTGTGTAGTTTCGCACCACGAGTGACAAGGACTCGACTTGAATAACTGCTGTGCGCAGGTTGTAATTATGTCAGCTGGAGTGTTGAACAAGGGGACTGATTAATGTGAGCCCTGGCCCAGGCGCAGTCCCTATCAAACCCTCCGCGCGGGCCAGCAGTGGGGACGGGTTAAAGCAGAAAGACAAAACATGCAGCGTCGTCCATGATAGATGAATTGCTCCGCCGGTCTCAGGCAGATGTTCCCGGACAGGAGAATATACAATTACTCTGCCTTATCATCTTCCCAGGGACAATAAAGCTTCCTCCTTCTATAGCTCATGTGAGTGAAGGCAAAATTAGTTTTACTTTTACCACACTGACTCACTTATCATGTTGCCTTGATTGTGCTTTTACAGCTAAAGAAAACATAGATTCCACTTTTAAACTCCAAAGAAAAAGACCTTAAAATAAAACTGAAACCTTGTTTGGAGTCTCTTTTACATCAGAGATACACTGTTTTAAAAGACTGTTTTGTGAAAAGAAATGCAAGGAGGGTAATAAAATATGAGTACATATGTAGTTAGAAGCAAGTACAGACATATAACTCAACAAGATGCCGACTGCATAATCATTGCATTCATAACATCATTCTTCAAAGACAAAGCAGATATCATTAATTGGAAAGGACATGTAATTAAAACTATATATGTGCTGATACGAGCTACGTATTTCAAAGGCAGACTCGAGCACGGTTTCTGGATCTGAGTTGATCTCCAATGACACAGGTACACTACCCTTTCCTCATCCTTCAGGCTTCTACTCGGGAAGGCTGTGAGCGCTGAGAAAGAGGACACTTGGTTTTGCAGCCATTTTTAATAAAACACAGCCATGGGTGTCAGGGCTAGTCTAATTCTGGAGAAATATAGTTTCTATCACCTTTGTTTGTAATTACAGAAATGGTGCTAAAAATATGTGTGGAACTACACAAAACAGAATGCTCACAACAGGCAAAGGGACACAGGTCTTTTGAGTTCTAAAGCTTAACTTGTTGTAAGTTAAAGCCACAAACTGAAGTCCAGTCACAGGAGGCTTGTGCTGGTCATATTTATAAGAAGACAAAGTGTCAGATGCTACTACTGAATGCAAGTACCTATACCATGTGTGACTGAATGCACAAGCAGCCAGCAGCAGCCTGTGGATGAGACACATGGCTGATTTTCACTGTTTAGTGGTTTAGTACAACTGACACCAACACCCTAAGTCATGAAAACAAATCATGCCCCTGCCTCAGCCTGAGGAGCTATGTCTCTGGTTTCTCTTTCCATATTATACAGTCACTAAGTTCAAGCCCAGAATATCCTTACTTCACTTCTCTTTGCATGACAGACCCCAGTCAGGCATTTGTTTCTAGAAAAAGCAGTTTGAGGAAGCCAGGGGTCAATTTAAAAATAATGTTCAAAAGACTTAGCACAGTAGGCCCAAAAAAATATCACCCTTCTCATTGGTGAAGATGCTTTATGATGTTCCAGTAATTACGTGGAAAAGGGCAAGCAAATAAGAGGTGGGGAACAGCAAATGGCCCAGGTTGTAAATGTATGAAGGAGTCCAGTGTCATTACAGTAAACAACTCTGCACACTGCACTTGGCTATGATGTCATTCGAGTGCTCTGTTAGATTTACTGACCTTAGGAAAACTGAAACATTAGCACAAATTATTTAGAACAAGACAGAAGAGATGCTGTATTTTAAAACAATGTTTAAATGAGTGTTCATTAAATGATCACATAGAATTGTTAGGTAGCAGCAAGCAAAATCTTGTAAGCTAAATAA
The DNA here is from genome assembly GCF_011064425.1 of Rattus rattus. Lineage (NCBI taxonomy): Eukaryota > Metazoa > Chordata > Mammalia > Rodentia > Muridae > Rattus > Rattus rattus. The sequence continues at coordinate 48,038,069 of NC_046168.1, read as the reverse complement.
ACACAGTTAAAGCCTTCTGTACAGATGCAAGGACGGCTACGAAGAATGTGGGTACTGCTGTGGGTACAATGGGAGGAAGCTACAGAATTGTACTCCCCTCCATGTCCAGTCTCAGGTTTCATAACTTTAAACTCTACGGTATCACACTTGGTGCTGTGTGGTATCCCACAGCACCTTCACTTCACCACACAGATTGCTCAGAAAGCAACTAAAAGCTAATCAAGATCCAACAGGTGGCCAGAATAGCTGCTGTCCTGGGGTCCCATCACCCCTGCCCTCGGTTCCCATTTTCAATGATGTACACTCTGTGCTAAGCCACTCTCTGTCCTCACTACTGAAGTTGTCTGTCTGTCCTCTTTGCTGACCGATTTGCACTGCCATCCTTTCCAGGGTTACTTTCACTGCCACTACTGCCATCAGATTCAACAATGGAGGTGCTGACGTGCTCTCAGAGATCTCTCCTCCTCAGTGTTGGAAAAGCTGCGAATCCCAGACCACACTTCCTGTCACATTCCTAAAGAACACTTCCTCCCCACTGACTGTGTCTCAGTGATGCCCTCCCTCCTGAGGAGCTGAAAGACATGCACTGAAAGACAGAGACTTCTCTTTCTCTGCTGTCTGTCTGTCCGTCCATCCGTCCGTCTATCTCTGCTACTCTTAGATAGCCTCCTGGCTTGGTCTCATTAGCTGCCTATTCCTTTGCAGTGGTGTTTCAAATGGTCTCCCTCTTCTGCTCCTCCCCTGATGCATCCTCTGTAGCACACTATATTAGATGACATAGGGACTGGGAACAGCGTTCACTGCCATAGAGATCCAGGTCCAGCACTGCCACTTGAGCCAAGCTTGTCCTCTTCAGCATGGGGGTGCTAGTGTCAGGTACTTCCTATTCTCTGTGCTACATAATTTCCTGTATCTTACAGCACAGGCTTCTGGGAGAGCAAAGACAACTTGAAAATGAAAAAAAAAAGTACACTTTAGGAATACCAAAAAAGTATACTTTAGGAATAACAAAAGTACACTTTAGGAATAGAGTACAACAGAATTTTACTTAAACAACAAGAAAACTAACATTCTGAGTTGGGGTATCAAAACAAATTTCTTAAGTTAAAATTTCAACCATTTTCACACCAAGCACTCTAGCCCACCAATTATGTCATTTAACTATACGTTTTATCATGTACAAAATCTTCTCCCAATGGAAAGCTGATTTGTTTCAGAGCATTTTTCATATTTGTTTCCAGATACACCTTAGCACGGAAGAAACAAAACACGGAAGGAAAGACCATGAAGAACTAACGAGCACGCAGTTCAAATCACATGCCAACAACATACAGTGAGGGACCACATGCCAACAACATGCAGTGAGGGACCACATGCCAACAACACACAGTGAGGGACCACATGCCAACAACACACAGTGAGGGACCACATGCTAACAACACGCAGTGAGGGACCACATGCCAACAACATGCAGTGAGGGACCACATGCCAACAATACACAGTGAGGGACCACATGCTAACAACATGCAGTGAGGGACCACATGCTAACAACATGCAGTGAGGGACCACATGCCAACAACACACAGGGAGGGCAGAGAAAGATGGAAGCCGTGAGGAGAGCCCAGCTAAGGTCGACACGGATAAGAAGTGAGGCTGATGGAGTTGGAGGAGAGACTGATATTAGGGAGAAGTATCAGGTGACGCATTACTCATGGAACACTAAATGCTAGCTTATTTAAACTATGCCTCACTTGAAGCCATGAAGTCAATGATATTAGGCTGCTTTCAAGTCTAGACATTTTACAAACAAAAGAAGAAAATACAAGTTGGAAACACCAGGAGAGTTGGTGCTACATTCTTCTAATAAGGAAGATGGTGCCCCAAGATACGTAGAAGACACAGCATTGCTTTTACGGAAGTGCTTATCCACACACTTGTTCATCTTGCTCTAAAAAAAAGTTCAATCCATCAGAAAATAGTCTCACATGGAAAGCTGGTTTAAACCCGTCTCATAAAAAGGACTCCCTTCAGTTTTTAAATTCAATGTTTTCTGTTTCTCCCCCCATGATGTTTACATAGGTCCCAGAGAGACACCATTTCAGAATAGGATGAACAAAGGAGTTGAAAACAGAATGATGTTTGGAATCCTAGCATTCAGAATGAACTCCTGAAAATGGTCAACTTTCAAGACACATCAGAGTTACCATTTCTCTTTTTGAGTGCCAGGGCGATGATACACACAATACTCTATTGACTGCTGTCAGCTTCTCCATGGAGTTACAAGTGTGTGCCTAATAAGCTTCGCGGGCTGAACTTTCTAACTGCTGGGGACACAGATAGTTACATAGGAAAGTGTTTTCTTTGTGATAATAACCCTGGTGTCTGAGGAATAAGTTATTATGCAAGAGACTATTGCCCCAAAAATATTTTCTATTTTTTTCATCTCTAAGGCCTTTCTTCCTATCACAATACATACAGATATATTTAACTACCACCCCGGGGATTGTCCATAGTAACTCCTTGTAGAAAGACCATCCCCAAAGATAGCTTGGCCCTCGATTAATGACTGAAATTGGGATTCAACAACAGCAGGTTAAACAAACATGTTTATCTAGAGTCTACTTTAGGAGATAGCAGAGGGAGTGTATGGTCACTTTGTGATGGCAGTGGCTCATCTAATTAATCTGTGATCTCAGCGCTGCGGTAGCTGCATCAACAAGCAGAACCCCTCACCTGTGCACATAAACAAATGACGGCAAGGCAGGGCCTCCTCCTTAAAGGGAAACAGGCAATCTGTGAAGCTCAATGTTATGGAATCTACTGTACAACTCTATGTATCGCTTTTTAACATTTACTACAACTTTGGAATAAAAGAATCCCAAGTGCAGGGATAAATGGGCTGCATCAGCACCCTGCCTGCCAAGGTGAGATAAAAAGTCTGTGGGTTTGTGTGCTCTAGCCAGAGCAGAGAAGTGTGCCTAAGTCAAGCTATGCGTGAGGACGGTGTCAGACAAAACAGGACAGAAAATGCAAAAACCAACTCAAACCACACAACTAGAAAGAGGGGCACAAGCGAAACAGACAGAGACCAGAGACACAGACTGACTCCTTCAGGATGAACTCAGTTTCTGCACACATTAGACACAGAGGACAGAAAGGCAAGGGTGATTTCTACACTTACAACCTTTGAGACCATTCCTGGGTGGGTAAAATTTCATTTTGTGAACGATTACATAAGAAAAGTCTACTGACACTTACCAGAAACTTCTATCCACATAAAACTCCTCCTCCTCAGACAAAGGGCAGGAGAATTTTTAAGCAGTATTTCCTCACTACACAGCTACGACACAGCCTGTGATGGGCTGAACCGTGTGCAGGGGCAAGCATGCCTGCAGTACAGCACTACTCAGAGTCCAAGGGATGAGTGGTTTCCAGAAGAAATTCTGTGTGCAGAAAGCCTTGCTTCCCCACTACCCATCAACAACAGGAGCTCAACTTTCTAGTCCTTCAGAATCATGTCTATCATGAGTCTGAGCCATCAAACAGGTCAGCAGCACTAGAGCAAAAGAGCAGAAGAGCCTCAGGTAGGGAGACAGAGAAGCAGCCTCAGGTAGGGAGACAGTGAAGCAGCCTCAGGTAGGGAGACAGTGAAGCAGCCTCAGGTAGGGAGACAGTGAAGCAGCCTCAGGTAGGGAGACAGTGAAGCAGCCTCAGGTAGGGAGACAGTGAAGCAGCCTCAGGTAGGGAGACAGTGAAGCAGCCTCAGGTAGGGAGACAGTGAAGCAGCCTCAGGTAGGGAGACAGTGAAGCAGCCTCAGGTAAGGAGACAGTGAAGCAGCCTCAGGTAGGGAGACAGAGAAGCAGCCTCAGGTAGGGAGACAGAGAAGCAGCCTCAGGTAAGGAGACAGAGAAGCAGCCTCAGGTAGGGAGACAGAGAAGCAGCCTCAGGTAGGGAGACAGTGAAGCAGCCTCAGGTAGGGAGACAGAGAAGCAGCCTCAGGTAGGGAGACAGTGAAGCAGCCTCAGGTAGGGAGACAGTGAAGCAGCCTCAGGTAGGGAGACAGAGAAGCAGCCTCAGGTAGGGAGACAGAGAAGCAGCCTCAGGCAGGGAGACAGAGAAGCAGCCTCAGGTAGGGAGACAGAGAAGCAGCCTCAGGTAGGGAGACAGAGAAGCAGCCTCAGGTAGGGAGACAGTGAAGCAGCCTCAGGTAGGGAGACAGTGAAGCAGCCTCAGGTAGGGAGACAGTGAAGCAGCCTCAGGTAGGGAGACAGTGAAGCAGCCTCAGGTAGGGAGACAGTGAAGCAGCCTCAGGTAGGGAGACAGTGAAGCAGCCATCTACTTCATGCCCAGGAAGCCAACACAAACAACCCTGAGATCTGAACAGGAGGAACCATTTTTAATTAGTAGAACTAAACAAAGAGCTTTAAGTGTAAGTCACATGTAATATTAATGCCAGATATTTTCATTTTCTAATTTTTCTGACTATGGTAAGTTTATTAAAAATTAAATAAAAAATTAATGCTAATATAATCTATTCTAAAAGAAATTGTGTGATTCACTTCACATGTTTAATTTCACTTCTTTCTCTTCTATACAATCATCTTTTCCCTTCTTACTATTCAGGGGCAAATCCGAGCAGCACAGGAAGCCATGGGGAGGAAAATAGGAACTCTCTCAAGACCTGATCCAAAAGGAGAAAATTATCCCCTGTGGACTTTGTCTCTCTAACTCAGGATGCTGCAGAAACAAATCCCAGACAAGAAAAATGAATCCTGCTGTATGCCGAACTTGCGGTGACATAACACCAATGAACATTAGCCTCATATTTAATTATGTGTAACACTGTCCTAAATGACTACTATCATCCATGACCTAAAACATGTTAACTGATTTATTTTATGAAAATGTCTGTATCAGAAATTAGAATGAAATTTCAAGAGAAAGATCATAACGCAAAAATATTGTATCTTGATGACTTTAAGATACAAGGTTATGTATCTTAGACTTCTTCCCAACATTTCGAGTTATAACTGATGGTAAACAGAGTTTCGCCCTGAACTCTCTAGTACAGACACAGATCCAGATGAACAGCCAAACCCGCTCGCTCCGCCATGGGCGCGAAGGCCTGGCCAGTGGCCGCTGCAGGAGCTGAGCCTCAGGGGCAGGAGCACAGCAGCCTCCAGTGTACAGCGAAGCAGTCGGCTGCTGGAGGTGCAGCTCTGTGAGCGAGGATGGAGCAGGAACTGTCCTGCCTGCCTTCCTCACACAAGAACGATGCGCTTGGGGCAGGAAACTAATGTGCCAAACACAGCTCCAGAAAACCCTGGCCACGGTTGCTAAGACAGTCATCAAGCAAGAAGGCAGAAGGTAAAACATGTTTCCAATGTTAGCAAAGACAGTGGAGGCGCCTTAACGTGAAGTGGGAATTAGAAAAGTTATGGACTAGCTTCGTGAGATATAATTGTTAATGTTTTGAGAATAGTTTCATGCTGTGAATCAAATCATTTGTGCATAAACTAAAAGGATATTCTAGAGAACAAAGGTCTGGGTAACTGTAGTGGAGCTAAGAGTGGAATTTCAAGGGAAAAACTGAAACATCCAGCTTATTTCAAATTCAACAGAGGAACAACAAAATGGCTTTAAATTTGCTTTCTACAGTTAGGAAACGAGATGTACAGTGCGCAGGGGTCTCCTTCCGTCCTCCTCTGAAGAGTGTAGCACGATGCTCAGTCTTCTGAGCGTTGTTCAGTTTACTACCTGTTGCTCATGTCTTTTGCGTAGCTAAATAAAAGAGACTCTAGTAGGATGGGACCTCTAATCTCATCTGCAAGCCAACATGGTGAAGAGAAACCACACTCAGTGGCCACAGACCCAATGGCAAGGAGAGATGTAGCCTTGTGTGAAAGGGTTCTATGCCACATGAAAGGTTCTGATTCTCCTGCTAATAGAAAGACCACAATACAGAACAAAAGGAAAGAAAATAGAGAAAAATGTTGACTGTTTCATTTTTTGTATAAAAACAAATCTAAGGATCTGCTACATAAATAATACAGTAATACGTGGACTATGTGTCTAAATTTAGGCTTTGAAATTATAATGTGTAGCAATTAATGATGAAAAGTTATGAAGTTGTGATGGAATACACTGATGGATAATGGATGAGGCTTCTGGATATTTTAGACAGGGAAAGCAGCAGAAAGGGATCCATGTTTATACCTAAATAGAATGAAATGTCATTGCCTAAATTAATAATGCAAACTTGAAAAATAGCCCCAGGTTCAAAAGACCAATTATAAAATTCTTTTGTAAACAAATCTACACTCATATTTTTCATGAATAATTTTAACTAGTAGTATTATTGCACTAATGTTCAATTTATAAAATGAGAAATATAATTTCCAATACAATTTTAATATCATTTCCATTCTAATGATTGTTAACTTCCTTGCAGATGATAGTTAATGTGGGCAAGGAAGAGGAGGACAGGAACAGAACCCATCTACCTATGGGACGCAAACAGAACGTTCGTGGGACAAGCACTAACATCCAAATGGCAGGATATTGTGCAGGGAACAGGTAAATACACAAATCTTTTAAAGAAACACACAAGCATCCTGCTGTGATCTATATGGTCATCACACACACGGCATGCCACAGGAAAGGAGGTGTTTATGGGGTGTCCATGGGTAGAGCCGTACCACATTGTTTCTGAGTCTTCTCTTTAAGGAAAGAAAGAATCTGTGGAGACTTCTATGGTTCTTTCTTAACTCTTACCATCATGGGACTTCATGTGACTTTAAACTCTTCAGTATTAATGTAATTATTCTCAAGAAAGAGGCAACCACAGTAAACAGAGGAGTACAGCCTTCCAGTGATTAGAGATTCTCCAAACCGCTTACTTGGGGAAGAGGAAATTATACAAATGCTTTAACAAAATTAGTCTTTACCAAGGGCAGGAAGTATTTTTAAAAGGTGACTTGGTGATTTTTCTAGGTGTGAGGGCCCTGGGTACTGATCGCAGGCAGCAAGGACAGGCTTGAGAGAACACTGCCCACTCCTGATGACGGCTACTACGGAGCAGAGAGGCCACTGCACGGGACAAGCTCTTGATGACGCGCACACTGGCTATGACGGAGCAGAGAGGCTACTGCACGGGACAAGCTCTTGATGACACGCACACTGGCTACTACGGAGCAGAGAGGCCACTGCACGGGACAAGTTGCACAGAGAACACAACTACGTAATAACGTAGCAAAATGTCCAACACTCTGTCAAACGAAGGAACTCAGACGTACCTGGAATACATTTGAGCATGCAAGCAGCACAGTCTACCAGTGTGACGATGATGACACGAAGAGCCGAGTGGTAAACCCGCGGAAGTGTTGCCAAAGCCTTCAAAGAAATCCTAAGGATGCATTCTAAAACGGCATGACCCACCAAGGTGTTGGAATGGGCATATTCAGCACAAATACCTCAGAGCGGCAGAGACATACGAAACCTAACACAGCGATCACCGTGACTCATGCAGCATGATACAGCACAGTGACTTTCAAGTGAGGCACTTTCAAACTGCAAAGTGTCTCAGCAATTATTAAAAAATTGATATTGATTTAATAATTTCTAAGCATTGTAAAAAGTGCTGAAACTTCAATCAGCAAGGCTTATAGAAAAATTCCACCATACTTCAGAAATGCAGGACCGGAAGCTTTAGCTAGCTCTGAACATCAATGAGACTGACAGGTGAAATAAGATGTCTTGCTAAAGCACAAAACACACTGGGAAACACACATTTCGGTCACTATGTAACTCCACGTGTCAGGCTCTGCCTAGTCCCAGCTTCTTACACTGTGGCATCAATGAAGTTGGGGTGTGGAGTCGCAAAGTTTGGTGACGATCTGAACACTCGCTACCTATGTCATCTCAGCACACATCCCACAAACACAAAGAAAACCAGAATCAAGCTCATAGGACAGCCCAAGTGACATATGATGTTATCATTGCAACCATGGTGCTGAACACACAATAGCACGCTCAACACTGCGTACGCCTTCACTCCAGACAACAAGAGACTTCAAATGCTTCATGCGGAATTTGAGACGATAGTACATTTACACAGCAGTGTGGTTCCATCCATACAAATCTTTAACTATCATAGAAACATAATAATTTAATTAAAAAGGACTTCTAATATTTTCCTACTATCATTCCTAGACATAAAAATATTAAATTAAGATATCTTTGTATTATACAATATCGGAATGTTCGATTTTAGAAATAACTTTGAATTATGGACTAAAATTTCATAAAAATATTAAATGAATTTTGGAGTGAGACTTGGACAGAATTTCCAATGATCCTAAACATTATTTTCTGTTCTACATTAGGTTTGTGCGAAGTGGTGCTCTGATACTAAAGTTTGTAAAATCAGAAATATGATCAACTCTGAGAAATAATCCAGCTGCTTCCTGTGCAGCGGCGGCAGCAGCAGCAGTGACTGAGAAACCCTCGCACGTATACAAAGTAAGAAGGCAGACTTCTCCTACCTAGCCCCAGACACTTGATGTGCCAGGCTGGGGGAATATCCAGTGCGGGGTTCTCCATTCTCTCCGAGAGAATGATGAGGGACTTGGGGAGGGGAGGATCAGGCAGGGGACAGCAACTGGGATGTAAAGTTAATGAATTAACAAAAGAAAGAAATTAAGAAGATAAGAAAGAAAGCACGACTCTCTTTAGTATACAAAGCTGCCCTTTCTTAACGTGCAGAGCCATGTATACAGCAGGATGTCTTTAAAGTCTTTAGTGTTTAACATCAGTACAACTTGATCTATGCATGCACACCCAAAGCTCACTGCTGTCTTTTTGGGGAAAACAATTACGAGTGGAAAAGCTTAAGAAACCTGGTTCTTGTTGGTCTGGCTCATCTTGGGGCCCCTTTCCATATACTTACAACAAAGCAGCTAAATATCTCTCTAGTTCCAACTCTGCTGTGGTGTGTATGTGTGCACATGTGCTTGTGTGTGCATGCACATGATTCTGTATGTGCTCGGGTAGACAGTGGAAAAATACACTTGGTAGTAAAAGAACAAACTCCAGGTGAAGCTCTACATCTTCTGCTGCAAATGGCCACTCTAACTGTACAGAACTTTACTGAGTTGCATCTTTGGGTCTAGTTAAATTTGATAAATGTTTTTCTTCTTGCAGTTTTTATAATAAAGTTTAAAATATATTACATAATATTAAAGAATTCCAGCGTTATCTGACTAAATTCCATGGGGGAGAAAAGAATATTCTTAATATATATTATCTGGAAGATGATTAACGTTATTAATTAACTGGCTTTTCCCATATATGAAAGTGGTGTTCTGTATCTTGATTCACTTGTATATTTGTTTTTTAAAAAACGTTTTGTATCAACTGAGAATGAAACTGGGTGATGGAGTGTTTACCTAAAATGCCCAAACACTTGGCTTGATGCTTAGTACTGTAAGAAAATGTTTTAGCAAATTTTTTCTAATACTTGAGATATTCTAATATTTGAGATGACAGGTTCTATTGTAAATGGTATCATATTTCCAAAAGAGATTATGTATTACTGTGTGTATGTATGTGTCTGAGTAAACATGTGAGCCTGTGTGTGTGCATGTGCACACGTGCAAATATGTCCAAGTAGAGTTATGTTCATGTGTATGTGTGTGCACAGAAACAGGATGAACTGACATGCACATGGGTCTCCGAGCATGAGGGAGGTGCCAGTAATGAGAACAAGGGCATCTGTGACCTTCAGGCTGCATCCTCACTACATGGTCCACCTGACATTTGTTCTGTTGTATTGCACTTTGGTTTCTTCTTCCGAACTGTGCTCTCAGAGCGGCACTTTTATTTGGATTTCTCAGAGGTTCACCCTTCTGACCCATGTTCCCAGTCTGTTGTTTCTCTAGTAAACACATACTGAGTAGTGGCTGTGCTCCAGACACAGGCAGAAGTCCAATGAGAACATGAAAAGCCATGAAGTAGCCTGGCACAATTGAGCCCCCAGAATCTACTGCAGAGTAATCCTTTCTTGCAGAAAAAGAGGCTGTAAGTGAAAAGAGTTTCAGAACTTAGATGAGACAGCATCACTGTGTGTATGAGCGAATGCACACAGGGCCCTGTAAGGCAGATTCAGTAACAAGACAATCTCATGAATGAGGATGGAGTTACTGGAAGAGGTTAAGAGCTGTGTGCTGAGCCTGCTTCCTCACATCTCAGGGCTGTGAGCAGGCTCACAGCAAAGACAGAACCTGGGTGCTGTGGCTGAGCAAGAGGTGGCCACAGGCAGCTTCCCTCACATAAAGCTCCTTTGCTGTGCCCTGCTTATTCTGAGGCGTGTATGAGGCGTGTAGTGAGTAAACTACATATGAATGTTTGCACGTCTGCCAGTTTATATCCAGCTTTGTAGATCCCCAAAGTTGCAACACTTCTACTACTTTAAAAACTGTGAGAACCACAGTCCCTGAGGATTACTGATGAAGAAAGGGAGTTACAAAGTGTTTCAAATGAAAATGAAGAGTCATCTCAAAGAAACAAATCCCTCCTCCAGGATAAGAACAGACCTTATGCATAATCTATAATGTATAATGTATAATGTATAATGTATAATCTATAGCTTGTGATCTGAGGAGCAAGGTGTATAAAGAAATATTGTCCTCATTTTCTAACTGTATCTCTTTTACAAGGAATAAAACTACGGGATAGGCTCTGTAGTAAGGTCAAAAGCTTTAAAAATGGTTTTAACAGACCCCATATTCATCAGAAGATTGGTATTGGATCACCGTTTCCCCAAACTGTCGAGAAATACCATTCTAGTGTCATGTATCGGCTCAGCTCATAAAATGCTGGATGAATAAATAATCAATGAATGAGACATGTCTGATATCTCTGTAGTATTCAATGACCTTCACATAAAAATTACTGCGATGGCTTGGGTAAGAGCCGAGACTGTGGCAATATATGCACCAAGTGCACAGGCCACCTCCACAGGCAACAAAAACCTGCTTGTTGAAGACAGCTCTACGTTCAATATTCATATTCTAATACTTGAATCAGAGGATGGGTATTTCTGTATCACGGTATGTGTGTGGTGTGGCAGTCAGAGTGGAGAGCTTCAGCCCAAGGGTGAAGCAACTTACCTAACACTGTGTCCGTCGGCTGAGTACAACGTCCACTGCATCACTGAACGTGCAAGAGTTCAAGCTCACGCTAATGTTCTAGAGCAGCCTGACCTAGCAGGACGCTCCATTCTGCATCCCACTGTCACTGTGGTTCTCTCCTTGGCCTTTGCTGGTGCCTCTTGCTCACTGGACCAAGAGAGTGGGATGAACCACAACTTCTAAAATGCTTTCAGCCCTGAGCTCCTCACAAACAACAGTCCCTTCATCGCGGTAGGGACGGCAGTGCAAACTGACACAGAGAGTCTCTTACTCCCTAACTAGGACTAAGGACTGGGTCTGGGCTCAGCAAGACCTCTTCTACTTCCCTACCCTTTCCTCTACTCCCTCTTCTACTTCCCTGCCCTTTCCTCTACTCCCTCTTCTACTTCCCTGCCCTTTCCTCTACTCCCTCTTCTACTTCCCTACCCTTTCCTCTACTCCCTCTTCTACTTCCCTACCCTTTCCTCTACTCCCTCTTCTACTTCCCTACCCTTTCCTCTACTCCCTCTTCTACTTCCCTGCCCTTTCCTCTACTCCCTCTTCTCCCTTCCCTACCCTTTCCTCTACCCTTTCCTCTACTCCCTCTTCTATTTCCCTACCCTTTCCTCTACTCCCTCTTCTATTTCCCTACCCTTTCCTCTACTCCCTCTTCTACTTCCCTACCTTTTCCTCTACTCCCTCTTCTACTTCTCTACCCTTTCCTCTACTCCCTCTTCTATTTCCCTACCCTTTCCTCTACTCCCTCTTCTACTTCCCTACCCTTTCCTCTACTCCCTCTTCTACTTCCCTCTCCAATCAACGTTACAACTGTTTCTGAAAACTCAGTCACCAATGGTGCAATGCCACTGCAGAAGGGGAAAACACTTCTTACATCAGCTTCACTGTCACACAAGTGCTTATGCTCACACTTGAGGAACAGTGCATTGCTGCAACGAATCCTTACTGTGAACAGCAAAATATTCAACACATGGGGGAAAGGGTTAGAAACCCTATCTATGCATTGAGACTATAAAATGGAAGTCCATTTTAACTACACACTGCAAGTCTATGGCTTCATCATGGGCAAGCATGTGTCATCAGTGTGTTCGCACAGAGGATGCTTAGCACCCCATGTAGTACAGGCTGTGTTATCTGGCATTGGTAGAGCACACCAATTATAACATGAGGGCTACAGGACAATGACGGAGGTGCTCCCGTGGAAGTAAGTGGATTGGATAATTATACTAAGGAACTCTCTCACCTACCTTCTCGACTGACAGTGACGGTAACACTCCATGTTTTAATGCACAGCACTGAAGTCAGGAATGAAACGCCTTGCCTGATGTGTGCCACCCACTACAGTACACTGAGGCAGATTGCAAAAGTTGTAGTTCTGCCAGATCCCAACCAACTCTGGTGACACAGCTGACCTTATTACCTGTAGTCACACCAAGGGCACCTGTATGGCTTCTCTCCAGTGTGCACACGCTTATGCCGAGTCAAGTGTGACTGGGTTGTGGAGGCGAAGTTACACTCGTCACATTTGAAAGGCTTTTCCCCTGTAACGAGAAGTACATATGCATGAATGATAATAATGGAATATGAAGCACTCAGGCCTGGTATTAACTATAAAATGTTCATATACATAAAACATTACAAATATTATTTATTGGTTCCATACCTTTAGGATACTTGAAAGCTGGAGGATATTACTGATTTTTCTAAATTAGTTATCTGTCACACCTCTTGAGAAAGACCACGGGAAAAATGCCACCAATATGCAGAGAAACTGTGAGGATTACGATAACAGAAAGTATAGGGAGAGAGCGCTAGGTGACCAGGGACTCTTCTCAGGACTGTGACAGCATGGCTTAAGCCCAGGGGCCACGATCCCTCACAGAGATCAAAGCAGCAGCACACAAAAGTTCTCTCTCCAAGAGCTTGGTCAGCAGGCACACAGTACACAGAACTCCTCACAGCGTTACACACTAGTGTGAAAGTTACTATGTAGTAGGTCTTCTCTAGAAATCACTGCACTTGATTCTCTCAGGTCTAACATAAAGCAGCAAAAAAGAACGGTTAGTTCAAAAGGACTTCTCTTTAAGGCTTCTGTCATCAACACCCTAGTGAAGGCACTGCCCAACGACTAAAGTCACTCTGTGCTCTCCATTTCCAAATGTTTGGTGAAACAACCTAAGTCAGAATAGATAGTTTGATTTTAGTGACTGATGTATAAAACACACACACACACACACACACACACACACACACACACACGTATAGATGTGCATGTTGAGAGGCACTTCTATAAGACACAGGTATTTTGTGATTCAGTGATATTGCTAGGATGTAAATTATCACCATGTTGATGTAATTAGTGGTTCTCAACCCCTCTGTGGGTTAAATGGCTCACAGGTGTCATATATCAGATATTGTACATATCAGATATTCATGACTCATAACAGCAAAATTACAGTTGTGAAGTAGCAACAAAATAATTTTATGGTTAGGGGGTCACTACAATATATTAAATGGCTGCATTAGGAAGTTTGAGAACCACTGGTCTAACAGAAAGACACCTGAGTTGTTTTCTATTTGTTTTGTTATTGTTCTTCTTCTTTGTTTTTCGTTTTTGTTTTTGATTTTTTTAGTGGTGATGCGGTGGCTACGAGAACAGGTGAATTGGTATAAACTATCAAGAATAGGTGAGCCACTGCACAGACAGATATTTTCCTTCCGTCCTGAGTAATTCGCAGAGGCAGTATGGTAATAGACATTCATCATGGTTTCACTAGCTGCATACGAGAGCTCCCACCACCAACTGATGTAGTCAGTGCTTTGACCCGCCATCTTGAAATGGACACTGTCCACGTGCTTACTGGACATCACTTCACAGGCCATGCTAAAGGATCTAATTAGCATCTGACTTTCTTACTAGTTTGCTTCCGTAGACGAGCTTTGAGAGTTCTGCTATGCTGCAGAGACAAATCCTTGATGAAATTTGTGGTGTTAACACTTTTGTCTAGTCTATGGTTGACTTCATTCTCAGTACCATTAGCAATTATTTTATATAACTTGTAATTTTTGTGTATTTGTTCTTTTGGAAAAATGCTATTAGCATAATTATAAAATGATTTTTGATGATCCAAGGTTACAATTTTTTCTATAGTTTATAGACAATTTACATTGTATAATTCTGACTTTATTTTGTATACAGCATGAAATAAGCATTAAAACTTGTTTAAGTGAATATAGATGTCTAATTAATCAAATATTACAGGCTGAATGGTTTAATCTATCTTCATCTCCTTTAAAAACAAAACCAACTGATGACACAGGTACACATCTTGATTTTGTGTAGAAAAATGTGCCCACCGTGCCGCAGCACTGACTGATCTCATCTGTAGCTTAACGTGCGGCTCACGTAGATTCTTTCACTCAATCTTCCACCAAGTTCCTTGTAACACTTTAAAGTCTATACATTTATAAAAAGTGATTTAATAATTTTATTCTAATAATTGAATTATATGTTTCTATTAAACTAGCATTCTACTGTGGTAAACTGAAGATTGCCATTTCATACTCGCCTCAATTGTACCACACACTAATTTATGTAATATTAGGATGTTTTGAATTATATAAAAGCTGTCAGGCAAATATATGATACAACAAAATCTTACATAAAATATTATGCATAGACATACTAAGAAGAGGAGACAGGCCAGACACGTCTGTGATATTGACAGGTACATGCCAACTTATATAGACCACGTTACAAATATCTACCATGAGAGTTAACTTGGAACTCACATATTTTGTCAATCTGTTACGAATGTTATCCTAAATATGTAATTTCTGAATTTTTAAAGAATGAGTAATTTCCTCAGGAAAACATCGCTTTTTGCTTATTAGGGTCACTACATAGCAAAAGTTAATATAAACACCAAAATGGTAAAAACTCAAAGGGAATCTTCAAAGTTTGAAAAGGAATTGCAATTAATTAAATATCTGATAATTGTTTGAAATTAAAAAGTACTCTACAATGAGATGTGGATACTTGCTATGGAAAAGTTTTCCCAATTTTTACAAACTAAAAGATAATGAGATCATACCCCGTCCCCTTGTCCCACCAATCTCTACCATGTCCCCACCACACCTCTTCAATGCACGTGCATGGTCTCTCTTTAACTAATGATTGTTCTGCAAGCACTCACTAGAGAGAGAGAGAGAGAGAGAGAGAGAGAGAGAGAGAGAGAGAGAGAGAGAGCGAGACAGAGACAGAGACAGAGACAGAGACAGACAGAGGGGGCCAGAGACAGAAAGAGACAGAGACAGAAAGAGACAGAGACAGAGAGAAGACAGACAGACAGACAACAGCCTGATGACTCCATTTCCTGTTGTTGTTTTGTACAAGGTTGATTACTTGGTACTCAATACTCAACGAGGGGCTCATTCCTAAGGAAGACCAATTCTTCCTTTTCTCAACAGTTCTTAGTCCATAGGTGGGCCTTTGTGAGACTTCCGCTTTACTGAAGAGATCTGGTTAGAGTACAGATGGAGTACCACTTCTGACTTGTCTATCATTCCAAAGCCAGAATTTGCCTCAAGTTAACACAGCAATTCTCTATGACATTATGTATAATTCAACAGGGGATTGGACACACACCATTGAGAGCCCCAGACAGCACTGCTGTGGCCTCTGAAGTCCTAGCTAAGTCGGGAGGTGGAGTGAAAATGCACTGGAGCCCATCAACCCAAGACCCCCATCTAAGCAACAGAACTGAAGACCGAGGGGAGGGCTGGACATGAGGCTCTGTGTAACCATAGTTACCGGTTTTCTGTTGTAACCATAGTTACCAGTGTTCCCTTGTATAAACCATTAGGCTGTTGTCTCTCGTTTCATAAATACCATCCTTTACAACCGTTAATCTTGCACAAAATGCCCAGAAAGGAACACTTGAGGTCTTAGACCTAACCGACAGGAATGGAAGAAGAACAGAGACACCAGGGCAGTTTGTTTCCATGCTGCCCTGTCTTTTTGTGTGTCAACCATCTGTCAGACTGGCCAGCCACATCTCCTGGAAATCACACTTCACATTCCTTAGGGTGGACTGGTGGTCATTAAGCTGGCCAGGTCTCTTCAACCGCACGTGAGGATTGGTGTCTGTGCCCTTGAATCAAGGGTCTCTGACAGGTGATAAAAGTAAATCTCAGAATGGAAGATGTTTCATGTCAGACCCCCAGACAGCCTGCACTTCGGTCGGGAATTATTTACGCCATGTGGAACACTTTGGACACCTATCCCTTTCTGAGCTGCTTGTAATTTGCCTGGACACTGTGGTAAAAGGGTAAACCATGTCAAAAACAAGACACATCAAAAAAATATAGATTTCAAATGTACCGTCAACTTCAGCCTCGGGGCTGGGGGAGGCATGCGCTGCTTAAACATTTTAAGTCCAACATAAAAGCTAAGTGCCTAGACTGATGTGGACTGAGCAGTTTGTGGAGGCCAAGTCTTTTAAGAACTGACTTTGGTATTAAAGAATCATGTTTGATTTGTGCCACAGAGGCAGATAAATGCCAGAAAGACAGATACCTCTGTCTGTGAGACATTGTCCTATATGGTATAAAGTTAATAGCAAAGTAATAAGGAGCCTCTGGACCTGACATAAAATATAAAGTTGTGCAGGCTCGATGCAGGCTTCCTGATCGATCCATCACCTGGACCGTCTGGATCGTAGTGTTACTGCCTCCACTGTGGGGCACAGGGGAACACAGCAGCTGGAGGGATGGCACAGGGGATAGGCTGTCCCCTGGAGCAACACAGACTAGGACCATGGAAGCAAGCAAAAGTGCCACATAGACCATAAAACCCTGAGTTATCAATGACCTGGGAAAGTGAATTAAACTCCTCACAATTGCATGGCTTTTACACACATTTTCAACTTCTCTTTCTCCATCTGCCATACGAAGACAGCTGGAACCCACACGGCCTATGTTGTACTGATTCCTTACAGGAAAGTTAGACATTGTATGCACACGCAGCTTATGTTCTTTAAAGTTATACTTTGAACATTCTCTTCCATCTCAATGGCTTTTATCTTTATGGAAATTTAGTCCCAGTAAACTCAAGACCTAAAGACAATGACTTTGAATCATTTACATTGGTTCTAGAAATACCATCATGAGGAGGGAGGCTGCCTGTATCTATATAACAGGGCATTTCAAGAACCTCAGCGTTCTATTAGTACTATATTGAAATTTTCTACTTTATGCTCAAGAAGTATGCATGAAGTAGGACCATATATATTCTCTACTTGTCCCCAACTAATTACCAAAGATCTCCTCAACATGTTCTCCTCCAACTTTATGTCTTGTTTTTATGATAACCCACTAAGTCCAGTTAGACTGCTCATGTGTGCATAGTGTGAGGATATCCACTCGGGCATGGAAGGAATTTTACCATGGGCCACACCTCACCACATGGACTGTAACTGTCCTATTAATAAAGTCTTGATGACAGGAAAATGTGCTTGTACTGAGAATTACAAAAGAAAAATGCACTGAGGCAATGCTATCCTGGACACACATTGGCTAGAATTCTCAGAATAACTATCTGAGAGGTCACTGTTTCTCCTGAACCATGAAGAATGAATACTGAGGGACAGGTTATCCTCCATGTCCTTACCTATCCCTCATGCTATGTCTTCGTTGGTATTCTGTCTCAGTAGCAAGAATAACTGCAGTAGTGCCTTCTCCCATGGACAACAACACGGGCAGGTAGAGAGACAGAGGTATATAGGCAAGTAGGCAATGGGGAGGGCGGTGTGACACCGGAGAGAATGAAGAAGGCCCAGCAGAAGCTCTCCAGGACCCAGGCAGGAGGCTAGGATAAGGGCTGTGCGATGGAAAACAGCCTCAGCTATCTGGGCATGGGAAACTTGCTTTTTGACCCACTGAAGGTAAAGTTCATGGGGATATCGAGCCTTAGTTGACTCCTTTTTAAGCATGTAACAACAGTCAATTTAAATTGTACAGGTTGTGTTTATGAGATATGTGAGGGCCCATAAAAAATTTCATTTGCAAAGGCCTAGAATAAAGAGGAAGCAAGCCATGAGGCCAACTGTGCTTGGGTATTTAACACCTTGCCTCAGCCCTGCAGAGAGAAGCCAGGAGCAGACTCAGTACTGACCTGTATGCTGCCGACGGTGCTTGGTGAGGGCATGCCGGGTCCCACCGGCGAAGCCACAGAGGTCACAGAGAAACGACTTCTCGCCTGTTGCAACAATAAACAGATGAGGGACTGCGGAGGTCACAGATCATTAAAACATATCTATCAAGGCTTTCAGGGTTACTAATTCCTCCAATCAAATGTTTCCATGTAAATATGTCAAATGGGAATGAAATTACCACTGCGGTTTATTGACTGTGATAAAATCTGAAAAGCACCACTGAACATAATTACATACTTGTCAGACCCATAAAAATTAGCTTTATTATCAATGGAATGGTTTTGTACAACTTCATTTCTGGTAGATGTCTTCCAGATGGGGCTGTTTTATGCACGTGAACAGCTTTATGCATATCCTGATTTTTTACAATTCCCATACATCTGGCCTTTCTGAGCTGAGTAAAGATTGCTTGGAATAGTTAATATACAGTATATATAATTCTGCTTAAATAAAATATATTGAAATTTTAACAACCTAGGAACATTGAATTGGTTTTACCTGATTCTATCAGGCTCTTCTTTAATCACCTTACACTTAATAATAGGAATTAAATGGCTTCTTTGAACAGACTGAGGATCTGAAGGGAATGAAACTCTCATTACTCAGGACCAGGAGCAAGGCAATGGTGTTTGTGTTTTTCAAGTTTTATGGCAGAAAGAAGCCAGGGATTGCTGAGAATCATCTATAAAAATTCATATCCCTCATCTTCAATGATAGCTCAAGACTAAAAACATCTTCAGAATCAAAGGCATGTTTGGAGGATGCAGGCTTGCTAAGTGTGCAAGTGGATGTTTTCATAGCATTTTACATATGCTAACTTCCTGACTTACAGTCTCTACGTACTATATATAGCTGTACTATAACATTTAGCCAGCAAGTGCTTGCTAGCTGGATAATGTATCCTGTAAGACTCACAATGATGGGAAAACAGAATTAAAATGCTCACCTTGGAGAAATTAAGGGGAAATAATTAGACTTTTCCAGAAATAAAATACATCATTTGTGTCCATCTCTATCGACTTCTTTAGTCACTGAGACTTTAAAGTGACAAGTCCTCATAATGGGCAAGCCTTTCCCAAGTTTGAAGTTGCACAATAAATTTAGCTGGCAATGCATTTGCAAACAATGAATATTTCCAAGATTATGATAACAAAACCAAGATAGAAACTAACTGCAGCAATCAAAAGAGCCATCCTTCAAGTAAGTATATTTCTATGTTCTTAAAGAGAAACATGAAGAAGGCCTGAGCCAAAATGCCGCTAATCTCATTTCCAAGTGAACGCTAAACTGCCATTATCACTCAAAGAAGGTTGCCACGCAGTGTGCTTGCTGCCTTACTTCCTACTTCAGGGTCACACTTCAGTACTTGATATTATCCTATATAGAAAATAGAGTGGATGCGCTGTGGAGAATAAAGTTTAATTATAACCACTCTTGTGATTATTTAATCAATTTAAAATACAAATCCTTTAACTACTGTATTATCAACTAAATACCACTGAAGTAGACTTTTCATACTAAAAACACCAATTTGTTCATAAATATTCACATTTTTTAATAAGGAAGCAAAACTGTTCTCTAGGATTTCCTCACTCCCAGTTTTGCAGACAGTTTCGTGTGTGCTGACAGAGAACAGATGTCCTTACACATGCACAGAGACATAAGGACTACCAGGTAGAAATGTGTCTGAGCCTATTCACATGTGCACATGCGTGTGTGAAGGGGGCAGCGGTGGGTAACAGGGAGAGAGCCCCCACCATGGAGGTAAGAGTGCATCCCTCCTTCCATTGATGAAATCTTTGCCACCTATTTCTTCCTTGCAAAATAAGCGTTAACAAACATAGGGAAATGTCAGAGTTTAACATTCTCACATGTGTACAATGCTGTGTGCACATTTCAAGGTCTATTCACGTTCTACTTTATGGTATATACACATGAAAAGGCAAAATTATTCATTTTCTGGGAGATTTAATTGTAGATACATTAGTGACCTTGATTTTTGATGTGTAGGATTTTATATGGGGTGTAAGTCTCAAATGTATTGTATGTCATATTTACCTTGGTGGCTTGATTTGTTTTCAAATTCAATTTTTACTTTTTTTTTTTTTTTTTTTTTTTTTGAGGCGGGGAGGTAACTGTTGAACAACAAGCGAGAGTATTTTTTTTTTTGAGAAAAAATTATAAGAAAAAAAAACAAACTCAATGCAATATTTCACTCAACCAAGAAAGTATTCTTTTAGCATACCATATTTAAATGATAACAGAGATTAAATGGAAGACTTCTTTTAATAACAACTTGAATTAATTTCAAGTGTACCATTTTGCATTCAAACGTAGAAAGACATGGAAACCAATCCTTTATTTTCTATTAGAAAACAGCCACTGTCCCCTCTCTCATTATGGTGCAGACTACAAGACCTAACAACAAAAATCCATAGTATTGATCTGGCCAAGTCTCCACAATTATTCTTTAGAAGGAAACGCCGACGATAAATTACATCTGCACTGGCTTTTCATCTGCTGTTCGATATAAGTGATCTCTCAGGGCAGGCTGGAGACCTTAAATCGTCAACACCCTTGTCAAGAAAGCTAAGGAGGCCTGGGCTTCCCACAAACTGCTTCAGGAGAACTTTCAACCTACAATTTCTAACAATAATACAGGATTCACAACAATCAGAAGAACATTTCTGAATGCTGATTAAAATTTATTATTTTATCCTATGGGGAATATATTCTAGGCGGTGCATAGAAAAAGAAGGCCACAAAAATACTAAATGGCTGAGAGTCCAAGACAGGAACACAGGCAAGTATTCAAACACAAGCCACTGTGAGGTGTTGGACCCACTGTACCACAGCCATGAAGGTCATGGGAGCCATGCAGGTCATGTGCTACACAATGGACATGGCCACAGGGCTCAAGGGCGTATGCACAGATGAAAGCCCCAACTGAGTTGTTTCAACCACGCTCCACAGAGAGACTCTCAAGATGGCTGAGTTAGATCACACATGGTCATGGTTAATGTGTTCATGCAAACTGTACGTTATGGAAGCTTTTGAAAAACAGTTTTATGAAAAGGATTCAATTCGAATTAGCCTCTGCATTTCAAGAACTCTAGGGTGTGACATTGTTTTTATTGAGAAGTGATATAAAATTGCTTATATTTAGAAAATGGTACATAAAACTAAGATTCAATATGTTTAAATGTAAAGGTATTTAGAGTACATCTACAATGGAATAGAAGACAAGTTTTCTTTAAAAACTTAATATATGCCGCCCATGTGACCAGGGAAAGGAGCTGTCAAATTTGAACCCAGACTGCTTGAACACAGGAGCACGTACATAACCCATACTAAGTTGGCCAACGCTGCAAATGAAAGAAGGAAAGCCATTTTCACATAAAACTATCATGACCTTAATTTCAGATACAAGTAGCACAACCTCTACAAAAATGTCATGTTAAATATCGGCTGCTATCGAGAAAACCAACGCACACGTTCCTGAAGCCCATCGGACTCCCGTGCCCAGTCTCTGATTTAGGAGGGTGACACACCTGTGTGTGTCCTGTAGTGGTCTTTCATCGCTGAGGCCGTGAGGAACGAGTAGTGACACGTGGGCCATGTGCATTTAAACGGCTTTTCTCCCGTGTGCAGCTTCACGTGGTTGTTCAAGGCCCATTTCTCTGTGAAACTTCTATCACATAAGTGGCATGTAAATTTCCTGCATGAAGGAGAGAAAAAACAACATAATTTGGGTTGCACACTCACACCTATGGTTGCAGGGAGAGTGTGTGGTAATCCTGAAGTGTGGCGCAAACAGCCTCTGCAAAGGGAACTGCAGGCTGGGTCTGTCATGTCTGTATAACCAGGCATTGATTTTTCTGTCGAGACCTGGCACTTCAGCCATTTATTCTCTGCTTTGCGGTTGGGCCCAACGGGTTTGAAAAATTCTGTTACAGTCCAGTCACCCCTGAGGCAAAAGTGAGAATAGATTTCACCTGTACAGGCCTACACCACTTATCCAGGGCACGGGCTGTCAGAGCGAAGGCTAAATGAAATGCTATCCATACTCAGGCACTCAGACAGGCTGTGCTGTCCGCCAGGACGATGGCAGGACTGCTGAAAACAGCCACTCCTGAGAGCACCCAGCAGCCCTGATCACTATGCTCCTTGGAGATAAACAGGAGACAGAGCCCAGATGGTTCCCAATTGAAGGGGCCCTCTGTGTGGCTGACATGGGTACACAGAAAAGTTTTCTCTGACAAAAATAAGTGGTTGCGTAGAACCCTGAACATGCCCAACCTCATGGAATCTCCAAAGTGATACAGGATCAGGCATGCATAGAACTTAGATGGGAGACAAAACTGAAACATTAAGATGAGACTGAGAAAAACAGGAAACCCAACCATGTCTTGTACGAAAACAGTAAACCAATATCTCTTTATGGAAATAGTTCAGATTTCTCTGCCATCGTTAGATCCTCTATTCTCCTAGAGGTGCAGCCTAAGCCCATGAACATGCTCATGCCACCCTGTCTGCCCCCACTTTGTGGTTATAGATTCATCAGTAAAAGTTACTTCCTGTTTCTAAAACCATCAAGTTTTAAGCAATCTCTGTGAACAATAGTGTTCAAAACATTAATTCAAGAAAATGAATAAGAATATTTAAAAAATAGTTACAACTAAAGCTAGACAATTTTAGAAAGCTGTGAGCATTATACTGGAAAATGGAGATGAAGGTAGCCTAAAGGAAAAGAGAAGAATCAAAGAGCTGAGGTTTACATTGTCAGTATGGAACTATAGAAGATGTATTCTTTGCATAAAGTCATGTCCAAGACTTTATCAAATCTTACAGTTTTTTCAGGACAGGAAAAGAACTCAGCAATCAGGACTTAACCTTCTAATTTGGAGTTAAATGCGGATTATATTAAGCAGCCAACTGAGTTTTATAAACTCTGGGATCCAGTTCTCCATCACCTTTTATAAAATGCTTTCTTTTACTATGCATATTTAGAAATACAATGAATGTGACAAACACATAAGCGACAGCACAGCACATCCGCGCACGTCACTGGCGTGAACTGCCAGTTTATGGACAGAGCTGCAGCACGTGAAAGGAGAAGCTGTCTCCACGTGGACACAGGCTGGCGCAGAGATCACGGCGTCCTGTAGGCACTGCTGCCTCGTACTAGAGAGTGACATATATAACTAAATACCCTGAAATGCACTGCAGAGAATATCATGTCTGTATATCTCTTTGACGGGTTTTCATGCATTTAGCATTTCAAACCCATGACAGGGATCTTATTTCCAAGATAAATTCCCCTATCTACTTATTTCTCCATGTGTTTACTGTGGAACTAACCTTCTCCTACAAGAAATAAATACGGAGGCTAAGTAGATGCTATCGCTAACAAATAGCTTCTCCAGACGGCATTACAACTTTATGAATGACAAAATAAATCCCTCAGTTTTAAATCTACCATGATGTGCATTTAACAAAATTACAGCTACACAACCTCGATGTGTGCTGTCTATTATTCATACATAATAAAAATGTTAGCCTAAAGCTCAGTGCCTGTCCAGAAAGGACAAAAGCCAGATTACAAAAGAGAAGTGAAGCTACCACTGGACTTTCTGTAACTACATTCCACAGTCTTCTTTATGAAAATAAGTATGTTCAGCCAGCCACTGGCTAAACAGAGTGTACACATTGCCAACACAGGCTACACATATATAGATGATACCCATTTGCAAGAAGGCCATCTCCTGAAATGACATAAATTCTGCCTCAAATATTCCAAGATCATGTGTTATATGTTAAACTAATCCAGTGACGAGGCCCCTGAAGGCCTGCACTCTTCACAGACCTCCAGGAGGCCCTCATGAAACATGTCCAGGAGAGACGTGGAGTGGAGCCTGAGAGCAGGGACAACAGGGTTCATTCTGAGAGACTCTGAGGAAGACCTGACCATCTGCTCTTCCATGAACACCGCTTTGGACTGTACGTAGGGAAATCAGAAAGAATTGGGTATCAAGAAAATCTGCTAATAAGGAAGAAAAACCATCCATAAAAGTAAACTTAATGCCAGAAAAAATATAGAATGTCATTACAGATTAAACGAAGAGCACTCGAGGGACAAGGCAGATTGGAGGCTCCCCAGAGGTGACGGCATTTTACTTAGACACTGGGAGACAGGTGACTATTGGAACCGAGAGAGGTGCGGGAGAAAGGAAGCACAGGAGAAAACTCCTGGACTGGGAAAGGGTGTGGCAGAGCCCTGAAGGCAGGTGCACACAAGCAGGCACTCACACCACTTTCTTCCAAATCCCAACATAAAAACCAGAGACAAGTCACAGCCCAGTGAATTACGGTAGACAAGACTAGATCATGAAGGTTCCTCTATGCACTCAGACAGGAAAAATATTTTGCCTAGTGGAATTTTAAGAGACTAGCTTTCAGAGATTCCCCATGAAGACGGGCAGCCGGCAGATAGGTGAACGAGGTGAGTAACTCGTCATCACAAACAGGTTCAATGAGCACAGGAGACGACGGAACTGCATCTCTTCAAGGCGCAAGACAATGCAGGAGCAGCGTGGGCATTTTGAGAGAAGTCATTTTAAGTAGACTCCAGTATGTCTACCTTTAGCAATCCCCATGAAGAGATAGTTTCACTCTGAAGTTCTTAGGCTGGGGCGCTCAGGATGCTAACACTATCTGAATTAAGCCTGCCCAAGTGGGCAATAGTGAACTGAAAGCCCACTAGGAGCTCATCTGTACAAACTTACAAAGACTTAGACATGGAGTGGGGCTCCTGAGTGTGCTTTAGTGCTCTGGGCACAGCTAGAGCCATGCTGATACGCACACTGTGTGTGCGGTTCCCTCAGATACCCAGCTGAGCCAGAGGAAAGGCTCTGGTCCTGCCCAGGACAGCAAGAGAGACCACAGCACAGGGAAGGGGTTGGCCTGTGCCCAAAGACTGCTTTCAGTGGTTTCTTCTCTTGTGATTTGTGTTAACTGAACCAAGAGTAACTTCCACACTTCAACACTTAAACTGAAGACTTCCTCGTCTCATCAGCTACATAACAAACATTAAAACTCCTCACTGGGACACTACTAAGCACCTTGACAGCGTTAAGGAAGGACAGCGAGCTAAAGCCTCCTCGATTGCTAACCTTTGCATATGCTCTGACCTTAAAGGTTTTGAGCTTTTGCCTGGGTGTGAACGGCTAAAAAGGAGAAATGTATTAAAAGTCCCATTTGAACGTTGAATTACTTCTACAACTTCCCAAATTACAAGAGTGACAATTCTTAATGGAGATTTTATATTCATCTTGTTCAGATTATAACTTTAGATGCTATTAAAGTTATATCCAAGCTAATAGATTTCACTTATTAGTGAACATAATAAAAAGTATACAAATCTCATTTCCGAGTGAAGATAAAAGTGGTTAGAAAAGTCGACTTTATTACCTGGTGTTATAAAACACAACAGAGGACCGTGGCCATTTCCCTGTGTTTGTGACTCTGGTCCTCCGTGATAATCTTGAGAAGTTTAAGCAGCACTTACTTTGATGCTGAGCTTCTCCAACCCTGGTTTTGTACTAGAGAACGTAGTCAGGCATACACTATTGAGACAAACTTGCACAGGGACAGTCTCCTGAAACGGATTCTGCTACTGAGGTTTCAATGGCCTTAAGGGGAGGTTGGTTCACTCATGCGGTGCGCTATTATTATGCCATGAAAAGGAACAAACTTTGGCTACACTTGTCAGCACAGGCTTAGAGAGCTCAACAGTACACCTCCATTATAAACAAATTAGAGGGCTGGATGGGTGGCTCAGCAATGAGGAATCCGTGCTGCTCTTACAGAGGACCTGGGTCCAATTTCCAGTCCCCGACGGTGGCTCACAGTACCTGCAACTCCAGATCTGATGACTGCCCAGTGTCTGCAACCATGAAGCTCACACAGGACTCACATACACACACCTCAGAAAACCAAGCGACTTTAAACAGCTGCGTCGAGTGCACAGAGTTTTACAGATGAAGCTCTCACTCAGAAACATGATGCCTTCCAGCTTGGCTCTGTTTTCTTCTGCATTGAGAGAACTAACTTTTGTTAATGTCTAACTTTTGTTGTTTTACAAAAGAACGAACCTGAAGTAAATAGACTGCAACTGGGATCTTCCACAGTATGTGCTGTACTTTCAAATTTTTATACTGAACATTTAATAAAACAAATAATTTTTATGTCCTCTACATAACACCTTGGAACGATCCAGTCACAAATCATACAACTCATACAAATCATACAAACTCACATTTACCAGAGAGGACTAAGATAAATTCTTCCAATGTAATAAAAAAAACTATATAGTTGCTATCCTTCAAAACTGTGATATTAAAGTGTTAATCCACTCAAAATATACCAAAATTAAAAATACTAAAATGCAATCACTAAGCAGTACTTTATGAATAAAGGAAACGCAGAACTATAAAACAACAAAAAGTTTATAGGATTCCTAGAAAATACCCTTATGAGCAAATTAATATTTCAATAATTTCTAAGTTACTCAAGAACTACCAAAGCACAGGCAGTGTCATTGGATTAAAAGATCCTTTTTAATGGCATAATTTAATAATGATATAATGACATACTGTGAGTGACCATCTGTTTTCTGAACAATGCAGCTCAGAAAGACCACGGATAAAGGCCTGTAGCATTGGTGACCACCACACTGGCATTCTGCACTGTGAACGTGTCCCACAGGACAGTAAGGAAAGTTAGGAAGTGCAAGGGATTCTGCTGTAATAATAAAGCCACTATCTACAAGGCTACAGCTGTGAGACACTCCTGCTTTCCTGCAGATAACAGGGGTTTGCAAAAGAATGATGTAAGAGGAAAGTGGGGGGAGGAAGAAGAGAAAAGAGGGCAAGAAAAGCTGGAATATGGAGGGGGGTGACCCTGGTTGCCTTTCAACTTTGAAAGTTCTAGAAAAGCCTTGAATAAAATGTTCAACTTGGAATCACACAGACAACAAACTTTCTTACTAGTGTGGCCAGCTGAATGAGTAAAGAGATACTGGCTGTGCTATGGCCCAGGCCATGGTTGGCCATCTCCCCGCAGACCTCTCTTGGCAGGGCATAGGTCCTAGGAAAAAAGCAAAATGTATGCAATATAGCATAATTACATAGATTACGAGATTAGGCTGGATTCTGAGTTTCCTAGTTCAGAGCACAATTCATATCAAGAAACCACACAACCTAAGACCAAGAGGGTTTCTATTACTAAATCCAGCTCTGAGGCCTCCAGTGGGGCCTCCAGTTAAGAGCTGGAACCTCCCTTGAG
The DNA here is from genome assembly GCF_011064425.1 of Rattus rattus. Lineage (NCBI taxonomy): Eukaryota > Metazoa > Chordata > Mammalia > Rodentia > Muridae > Rattus > Rattus rattus. The sequence goes on along the minus strand of NC_046168.1, from coordinate 48,010,323 downwards.
GGTTTTTAGACAGTTCATCAAGGAACATACTATTTAAGCCAAGAGTTTTGAGTGCATTTTTGCCATGAACAGATGATAATTAGCCTAATTAACAGACTGAATCCTTGTTAACAAGTTGGAAAAGAAATTTAACCCTGTCCATGCCAGTGAGTGTCATTTTAAACTTCATAGCATACCCTTCAGGTTTAAAAAGTGAAACTATTTTTTCTTTTCAATTCAATTCAAATCAATTCAATTCAATCTGATCCAGCGACTGACTCAGGATCTTTATATTAAAATCATTTCTAGGAGGGCTTTCAGCGCACTATCAAGCCAGCCGCCTCTGACACCAACAGCCAGAGGAGCAGGTGTAGAGACAGCTGGAAGGCCTCTGACCCCGACAACCAGAGGAGCAGGTGTAGAGACAGCTGGAAGGCCTCTGACCCCGACAACCAGAGGAGCAGGTGGAGACAGCTGGAAGGCCTCTGACCCCGACAACCAGAGGAGCAGGTGTAGAGACAGCTGGAAGGCCTCTGACCCCGACAACCAGAGGAGCAGGTGTAGAGACAGCTGGAAGGCCTCTGACCCTGACAACCAGAGGAGCAGGTGTAGAGACAGCTGGAAGGCCTCTGCAACTGACTGCGGAGAGTTGAGTCCATCCTTCACAAGCCTTTACTCCACGGAACGTCTTCCGTCTGAGAAACCATAACCTCTGGTATAACCAAAAAGACTGTACGATTTGGCTGAGATTTTTCTCACTGCATTGCATGTTCTCTCTCAGCAAAAAGAAATAGCTGAGGTCATGAATTGGGTGAAGGGCCAGAATCTGAACGTTTTGAACTATGGGGCCATGAACACTTTTGGCACACCGCTCACAGCTGTCTCTACAGCACAAAGACAGCAGAGGAGGACACTGCATAAGGAACCAGAGGTGCCTGGGCTCCAATCAAGAAGGAACGGGGTCTGCTCTGTCCTGCACGGTCTGCTTCGCCTTCCAGGCAGGCCAGATCCTCTCAGCCTGGCCTCTAACGTGCTGGCCCTGACGCTCTACCAGGTCAAACAGCTCTAAGTCAGAGGTGCTACACACGAAGGTCCTATACGCTGTCCTCAGGATCTGAGGAAGCCTGTCATCCTAAAATGGCATGTTTCTTGAAAGGGTTCATGAGAGCATCTTGAGAACAGGAGGGAGGAATGGCAGAAACAAAACCCACCCCACTGCCCTCACCTTTGCAAAACCACCTCTTCTAACTGTGTCCCAGGCTTCAGTCCTGAGGAGTGCAAACATTTGTAACTCACTGCAGAATTCAGGTCCTTGACAACAAGATATACATTATGGTGGCACTATTCTCTAGTTTGGATACAATCAAACTATTTGGCTTCAGTTTGGTTATGAAAATACTAGATTTATGTAAAAAGAGTTAAAACCATAGTTACAAATACTGAACCAGAGATAAGCACTTAAAGAATATATGATATTATTCTACCGGCATGCATAATTGGAGCCAAAATGACAAAATTTATTCTGATCCTTATTTATATTTATCACTCGTGCTTGGTTGACCAACATTTAACGCCTGGCTCCTGGGAACACATTCAGAGAAATCTTCAAATTGCTATCCAAAACAAGAAACACAAGAGCATGCACTAGGACTTACTATTTGTCGAGATATAATGTTACGTATAAATCTAGAAAAGAAAGACATGTTCGTTCACCAAAGGAGCCTATGACTCAGTGATCAATACTGAAGACAGAGAACTGATCAGCACACAACCAATATCCTATAAAAATCTTCATGAGAAAGTTTTAAGAGATGCTTATAAAGGTATCAAAGAATGAATAGGTAGGAAAGCTTTTGTGGACTGAGACAGCTTTAGCTAAGTCTGAAAGAGCAGAACCCAGGGCTCTAACAGTGGAGCATTCAGACTTCAGTGGTCACCATGGCCACTGTGGGAGTATACAGACTTCGGTGGTCACCATGGCCACTGCGGGAGCATACAGACTTCAGTGGTCACCATGGCCACTGCGGGAGCATTCAGACTTCAGTGGTCACCATGGCCACTGCGGGAGCATTCAGACTTCAGTGGTCACCATGGCCACTGCGGGAGCATTCAGACTTCCGTGGTCACCATGGCCACTGCGGGAGCATACAGACTGCCGTGGTCACCATGGCCACTGCGGGAGCATCAGACTTCAGTGGTCACCACCACTGGGAGCATTCAGATTCCAGTGGTCACCGCGGCCTTGGAGCATTCCAGTGGCATGGGAGATTCATGGTCACCATGGCCACTGTGGGAGCATTCAGACTTCAGTGGTCACCATGGCCACTGCGGGAGCATTCAGACTTCAGTGGTCACCATGGCCACTGCGGGAGCATTCAGACTTCAGTGGTCACCATGGCCACTGCGGGAGCATTCAGACTTCAGTGGTCACCATGGCCACTGCGGGAGCATTCAGACTTCAGTGGTCACCATGGCCACTGCGGGAGCATTCAGACTTCAGTGGTCACCACCATGGCCACTGCGGGAGCATTCAGACTTCAGTGGTCACCATGGCCACTGCGGGAGCATTCAGACTTCAGTGGTCACCATGGCCACTGCGGGAGCATTCAGATTCCAGTGGTCACCATGGCCACTGTGGGAGCATTCAGACTTCAGTGATCACCATGGCCTCTGTGGGAGCATTCAGACTTCAGTGGTCACCATGGCCACTGCGGGAGCATTCAGACTTCAGTGGTCACCATGGCCACTGTGGGAGTATACAGACTTCAGTGGTCAAAATGGCCACTGTGGGAGCATTCAGACTTCGGTGGTCACGATGGCCACTGTGAGTATACACTTCAGTGGTCACCATGGCCACTGCAGGATATACAGACTTCAGTGGTCACGATGGCCACTGTGGGAGCATTCAGACTTTGGTGGTCACCATGGCCACTGTGGGAGCATTCAGACTTCGGTGGTCACGATGGCCACTGTGGGAGCATTCAGACTTCAGTGGTCACCATGGCCACTGTGGGAGCATTCAGACTTCCAGTGGTCACCATGGCCACTGTGGGAGCATTCAGACTTCAGTGATCACCATGGCCACTGTGGGAGCATTCAGACTTCAGTGGTCACCATGGCCACTGTAGGAGTTTGGCTCTCATGGCCTTAATCAGCCACCATTTTCTTCTTTCTTTTTCCTGTTTTTTTTTTTTTATTTTATTTTTCAGCATTCACTTTTTACAAATATGATTATGATTTGACAAGGAATTTAATGTAGCTTTATGCTTTTCAGCCATCAAACAGAACACGTATGTGCACAGTGCACACAGGTAACTCCTGGAGAAACCTAAAAGGCTGACCAATCCAGGACCAGGCAGGACCAGGCAGGACCAGCTATCCATTTGGTTAGGCAATGAACAAGCTTCTATACACTGCAGACTGTGAACAAAACCACCTGCCCTTGGCTCTCTCCCACTATATATTATGAAATGTGTCAGTGCTGTGAACTGGACCTCCTGCATTTCAAAGAAAAAAATGTATCATAATGCCAGTCTGTTGTAGTTGTTGTTGTTGTTGTTAAGCTAGAACCTCACTGTGCAACATGGACAGCTTTAAACGTGGGCCTCTTTGGTCTCGGCCTGTAGACCACTTGGACTAAGGTAAAAGAAACCAAGGCTTGCTTGACGAAACTTTCTAACAAAGCAAGCAATCCCATTGGACAAGACAGATTCTACTAGTAAAACCCAAACAGACCATACATTAAAAAAAAACAAAAAAAAAAAAGCCTAAGTTTTCAAAACGAATAACTACAAAATCAAAACGAATAACTACAAAATCAAATCCAAGAATATTATTTTCTTTAAAAATTTAGTACTTTATCAGATTCATATTAGTAAATGTTGTCAACAAAACTGTTACTACGAACCCGTGTTTACTTCAGTGCAGTGCACTCTGTAAGCCCTTTATGAAAGACCTCCCCTAGCTGCAGCGATTGTATGTCACGAAAATGCTTGTTTAATACTTCATAGGTCACTTTAGGTCTATGAATGATGGCATTTGGCATTTGCTAATGATAAAGCCAGTCATGTCCCTTAAATACTTAAGTCCTTGCAGGTGAAAGGTTCAGAGACACCTGGGGGTGAAGTGACAATGGTGTCAGAAAGTAGCTCATGTAAGGCTCTGTTCAGGCTCCATGGCAGCCTTGGGCCTCGGGAGATATCTGTGTTCCTGTTTCTCGATGTGAGTTCAAGTCATAATTATGTAACTACTGGCATAAGACAGCTAGCTTTTCATTCAGCTCACAGTCTAGATCCCTTGTGCCCAGTACAAAGTGAATCACAAGAATGGATTACAACTGTTGGAGACTCTAACAGTAAGAGAGCAATAGTTTTGCCAGTAACCATTTCCAGGTTCGACTGGCAAAGTTGAAGTACTGGATGGCACTTTGAAAGAAGTGATGGATTTCTGAACAAGCCAGCGCCAGCAGAGATGACCGTGAATGGTTTGGGTTACAGTCACAACATGTGAGACTGAAATCTGTTACACAATCGCTGTCATTAAATTCTTACATCATTATATTTAATTTTTCATCTGTATACATTAGATAAGGGACAATAACCATCACTGTTTATTAAAAATATGACTTCCTGTAAGCTTCCAAGCACTAAAGTAACATTTACACCAACAAAGCACACTTGGGCACCCACTGTAGCCCTCAAAAGTGCTCCTGGGATACTGGAGCCTGTGTGCCCTAGAGACCATCGCAGATTTTATATGTGTAATTTATGTAAATCAACGATTTTTATGTTTAAATTCAGGATACAGGATTTTTCCTGTTGTCATTTTGTTTTCCAGACAGGGTTTCTCTTTGTAGCCTGGGCTGCCCTAGAACTCACTATGTAGAGTAGGGTGGCCTCGAACCCAGAGATCTGTGTGCCTTTGCCTCTGACTTTGAAGTACAGGCATTAAGGGGGTGTGGCACTATCACCCAGTCAAATATGAGATTTTTATAAACCTGAAAACACTGACCAAGTTCAAAGAAGACTGGCCTCTTTTACAGTGTCTAGGAGGTGTGCTGAAGCTAGGAAAGCAGCTTTCCCACCTCAGGGCTCTGTTGTCTGAGACTTGGTCATCATCTAGCATTAGATAATCCAAGGGAGCACTGGAGCTCAAGGTAAGATTGGCTAGAAAGGTCGAGATGGACTGCTCAGTAACCTCAGGGTTCAGTACAAAATTGACCCTTTCTGAAACTGCAATGTAATGTGCAGAAATTACAGCCCACTTAGAGTGAATAAATTGGCATATCACCAGGACAGGACTTTACTTTGGTAATCATTCAGTGTAGGAGTTATGCTAACTGCTATGTAACGCTGCCTACTTTAAACTATTATATTCTTATATACATATGCATCAAAGAATCATGTGCTAGAGACTTGATGTGCTCTTTCCTAAATAATAAATTTTAACAGTAACTCAAACATTAAATGAATATAAAAAGCAGGTTTTGGGAGTTCTAACATTATTATTGTCCAATTGAGGAAAAATAACTATTAAACTTGTAAGAAGTTCTATATCAGTATCAGCATATATGCCATTGTTAGTGGTATGACATAATTTGGTGCAAATTCTGAGTGTCATCAAAGAATACATATATATGGACACATGCACATATACATTTGAAGAATGTATAAATGAGGAAAATGTTTTAAAAGGGTATAAATCAACTGTATATTAATTTAGTTTCCTTTTAATACAAAAGAACATTTTTATTTTCAAAATTGGTTGTCTAGAATTGTAAATACTTCTCATGAAATAGATTTCCAGTATATACCTATTTTTCACACAATCCAAGTGATTGTAAAGGATGAACTTGTATAGGTATCTATAAACACTACATAGGATCATTTATACTAACTTTTCAAATCTTTAAAACTTCAAACAAAAGACCACATGGAATAACATCATTTATTGTATGCCTTACAGCATTCAAAATATTAAATTGAATTTCGATCCAATATAATTAATTGCATAAGCAAATCCTACTGGAAGGATACAAGTGACAAAGTATATTTATACTAGGCATAAGCAGAATATTAGGAAATCTAAGACAAGATGGAATTCACAACAGAAAAGAAGTTTTCTATTACGGGCAAGGAAGGAGTAAAGCAGAAAAGCCAACACCTTTAGAGTTTACACTTAATGACACTAAGAGAAAAACTATTCACCTACAAGCTTTGGATTTAAATGGCTTAAAGTATAAGAAATGACTTGGCATGGGGAATGAAAAATGCTTCTGTCCCCAAGTAGAGAAGGGAGAGCTTTGAGAGCAATGGGCGGTCAGACCGTATGTATGTATGGACAGAGTCCGGGCACTGCAGCAAGGCACACTGGGAGTTCAAGTCACCAGAGAAGGTGGGGACTTTTGAAAGTCTTGTCCTTCTGCCAGAACAGTGACAGCAAGCCCCAGAGGCTGTTCAATAGGCTGAGAAACTGCATGTGTTTGCATGGGGTCTTGAAGGATGAGTCTCTCAGTGCTCAGTCAGAGATGATCACCAGGTTAAGACGCTGGAGCAGCTCATGTGGGAACTCCTCCACCTTTGTTTTATGTCTTATTTTAATACTCGATTGTACACAGAAATTCTTATTTTACTGTGAGTTTTTGTCACTGAAAGCTGATACAATGCTATCGCCCAAAGAGTGACTTTTGAACATTTACATTGCCACACATGTGTATTCTCTAAAATGTTCTAAGTCTTTGTGGCTGGCTGTTCTTTTTCTGCCTTTGGTTTGTACATCGCCTTTGAGATAAAATCAGTAAAAAACAAACCAACACTCTTTGTACCATTGAAATTTCTTTCTGCACAGGAGGGGAGGAGGAAGGAAGGGAGGAAAGGGATCAGTAGGAGGAGGGAGGGAGGGAGGGGAGGGGAGGGAGGAAGGGAAGGAGGGGAGGAGGAAGGAAGGGAGGAAGGAGGAAGGAAGGGGGGAGGGAGGAAGGAAGGAAGGAAGGAAGGGGAGGGAGGAGGGAAGGGAGGGAGGGAGGGAGGGAGGGAGGGAGGAAGGAGGGAGGGAGGAAGGGAGGAGGGAGGGAAGGAGGGAGGAGGGAGGGAGGGAGGGAGGGAGGAGGGGAGGGTGGGGAGGGAGGGGAGGAGGGGAGGGGGGAGGGAGGGGAGGAGGGGGGGGGGAGGGAGGGAGGGAGGGAGGGAGGAAGGAGGAAGGGAGGAAGGGAGGAAGGAAGGAAGGGAGGGAGGAAGGGAGGGAGGGAGGAAGGAAGGGAGGGAGGGAGGAGGAGGGAGGGAGGAAGGAAGGGAGGGAGGGGGGGGAGGGAGGGAGGGAGGGGAGGGAGGGGGGGAGGGGAGGGAGGGAGGGAGGGAGGGAGGGAGGGGGGGAGAGAGGAGGGGAGAGAGGAGGGGAGGGAGGGAGGGGAGGGGAGGGGGGGGGGAGGGGGGGAGGGAGGGAGGGAGGGGAGGGAGGGAGGGAGGAAGGGAGGGGGGAAGGAAGGGAGGAAGGAGGGAGGGGGGAAGGGAGGAGGGGAAGGGAGGAAGGAGGGAGGAAGGGAGGAGGGAAGGAAGGAAGGAAGGGAGGGAGGAAGGAAGGAAGGAAGGAAGGGAGGAAGGAAGGGAGGGAGGAAGGAAGGGAGGGAAGGCGGAGAAAAGAAAGAGAAAGCTGGAGGGGGGAGAGGCATAAGGGCGAGCGCCAGCAGTGGGTTACTGAAAGGGGAGAGGTGGGGGGGGGGAGGTATAAATAGAGTGAGGGGGAGGGAGGGGAAGGGGAGGGAGGAAGGGAGGGAGGGAGGAGGGAGGGAGGGGAGGGAGGGAGGAGGGAGGGAGGAGGAAGGAAGGAGGGAGGGAAGGAGGGAGGGAGGGAAGGAAGGAGGAGGGAGGGAGGAAGGGAGAAGGAGGAAAGAAGGGAGGGAAGGGGGGAGGGAGGAAGGGAGGGAGGAGGAAGGAAGGAGGGAGGGAGGGAGGGGAGGGGGAGGGGAGGGGAGGGAGGGAGGGAGGAGGGAGGAGGAAGGGAGGAAGGGAGGGAGGGAGGGGGGAGGGAGGGAGGAGGAGGGAGGGAGGAGGGAAGGAAGGAGGAAGGGAGGAAGGGAGGGAGGGAGGGAGGGGGGGAGGGAGGGAGGGAGGAAGGAAGGGAGGGAGGAAGGGAGGGAGGGAGGGAGGGAGGGGAGGGAGGGAGGAGGAAGGAAGGAGGAGGGAGGAGGAAGCAGAAGAGGAAGAAGAGGGGAAAAACCCTCTCTAATCACTGCCAGGACCTAACTGAAATCTCAGAGAGTCTACCTATCCTTGGAACCCCCCACCCCACCCCACCCCACAATCGCAAGCACAAAGGCACACAAAAATGTGAGAAGCAGCATATAATGGATGAGCTGTGCCCTAGAGGAGAACACAAAATTAGCATGTGTGAGGCCCAGGCTGAATACCCAAAGAGCTGTAGCTACAGTATTACAACATTTCACCAGGACCCCAAAATTCCCATGTCAGATAGAATGCCATGACCTTTGAAAGCCTAAAGCACAGATATGCAAAGACAACTAAACACTACCACTTCGGCAGCACTGGAACGGGGCACTCAATTATTCAACTGGAAGTTCTCAAATAAAACGGAGAGAAAAACAGGCACAGAGCCAGAGAGGAGCTGCTATCTGAGAAAAAGTAATTTCTTGAAATTTAATTCTCTCACCTCAAAAATATTTCATACAAAGACAAGACGGCAACAGTATGAACTGTTGGGTGGTTTTCTTTGAATTTTGACATAAACCAGCAAGTGACTGGGGAGAAGGGTGATGGTATGAGTGCAGCCAGAAGGCACGAGTGGAGTATCTGCAGGTCACATGTGGACTTACAGCACTCACAAAACCGTACTCAAGAGACGAGAGCTAAAAACAGTGGGAGAAAGACAGGCTTGTCATAAGAACTCCTGCAAACTCTCTCCAAGAATACCCTGGACTGATGTTGAACAACCCCAGACCTTTTGATATTTGCTTAATAAGTAGGCTCATAAAGATTGCTGCTATGTATTATTCTTCAAAGCTAGTATGAGATGGAGGACTAGAGAATACTACTTCAAATTCACTCAGAAGACGGGGGAGCTGATCGCCAATGGAAGCCCAAGTAAAGATAATTAGGAAAATTTCCTCTAGGGAGAAACAAAAGCAACATAGTATATCTTAATTATCAGTCAGAAAAGTCTCCAACTGAATGTTAATTTTTACAATAGAGTTGACTAGGAATTAATTGTCAACAAGAAACTGCAACAGAAAACAAGAAGAAAGCCTTTATAATATATGCATTAGATTTAGGGCAAATGCTTTCAAAGTTGTTGACTTGAAAAGTTGAGTAGTTTGATTTGACATTCACAAAACCAGTTATCAGTTGGTCATATGAAGAGCACCATTATGCAACAGTGACACAATTTAAAGGAAGTGCTGTCTAATTGTATTTTGAATTTAGGTGGTCAGGCAAGCAAAATAAAAGACAACTACACACCTCCAGGTAAAACAGGTAGAATGCCACTAAACATTTATGTCAGAGGTTGATAGCATTTCAGATCTAACGCATTCTTTGTTTTTCTTTACTCCATTGTTGCCAAGCTTCCATGGCGACAGCTGGCAGACCTCAGACACACCTGGACACTATCAGTGCAGTGCACGGGGATCTACAGAGCCACAGTCATCTCATCCACCTTACCGCAGCACTCACTGGGATGGCAGAGTCCGAGATGAGCTCCCTGTCAGTAGTCCTAACACCGTGTGAGAGAGAAATTCGGTTTCTTATTTCCTTAAAGTAAACAATAAGTAAGAAAATACAAACTTCATATTTATTTCAGTGGCATGAAAGACACATGATCAGAATTTAAAACAGCAATTAACTTCAAGGATAAGATTTAAAATAAAGATTAGGTATACACATCTATTAAATCATTAGTATTCACAGAAAGAAAGAAAAAATGAACTTATGTTTAAAATTACAAAGAAAGCATGGCACATAACACAAATATAAAAGCCCATAAAATAACTCTATGAAATTCTATATCTAACAGACACATTTTAAGTAAAATATTGCCTTGGGATATATATTGTCAGTGCTTACTGATATGATGGCACATTTACTCTTAGATGCTATAATTAAACATAATATAATCTACTCATTTACTCAAAATATAAAGTAGCCAAGCTAAATAAAGTCAGCAACGCGTTGTCTGCTCCTTAAGGTGGAAGCAAACATTGCATAAACCCCTCTGCATCTGCACCCGTCGATGACGACGCGACTGACACTCTGAGCCTTATCTGGGCCTCTGCCTGTGGTGTGCGCTGCTAAGTGATGGCACCGCTGCAGCAGACGGCAAGGAGCAGACGACTGCCGTAACCAGGAGCAAACGAAACGTTTGGGGTTTTGCATGGACAGATTTACACACTGTCTGTCAGATAAAGCACAGTTTGCTGCTGCTTACACAACAAAAGTGTGCCTGACAGCTTTCTCCCGGGTTCACTATCTGATTACATAAACAGGCCATTCCCCACCATTCCTAAAGACTGACAGTCTGTCTTAGCTAAAGTGCAATTTCAAACTATCAGCTTTTCTGTCTTGCACACTAGGCTGATTAACATCAGAGTACTTGCTGGAGGTCCAATCAGCTTTACCAATCCCAGAATTCTCAGCCGTATAAGAACTAGTGGACATGATAGATACAGACAGTTGGATGCTCCTGAGGCCCAAACTGAAGAATAAATGTTTTCAGGACAGTTTTATGTATGTAAGGATCTGCAGTAATATCTGTAAAACAATTCAGAAATAAAATGGTAGCAGTTAAGCTAGTGATTTTATTTATGAACTTATAAGGCAGCATGGCCACACAAACACTCACATATTACTGTTGCTTACAGCTGCCATCCTATGAGAGAGACAGCACAGGCACACTGACGCCCAGCACTAAGGGGAAATGAAGTTAAAAACTTATTTCCACAAATTAACATCTGTGCCTCCACTCAGTAGACCACAAAGTTCATAAAGCCAACGTGCCAGTCTATGAATCAGAAATATGGCTTGGAACATTTTTTAGCAGTAACAGGATTGCTGGTAAAAAATACTCGTCTGTATAAACATTGTGAGACTGCCAAAAAATAAGGATTCAACTCTTTTACTAAACCCTAATAATTATGGTAAAAACATTATTACTATTACCATAAGAGTTGAGGTTCTGCAGTTTAGGGGAAGCCCAGCAACAAATTGTGGTGGTTGAAATTTTACTTATTTAATAATTACATCCTTCTCAGCAGATACAAGCCACTGACTTTCCTGCAAGGGAAAGCATCTTAGGGTCACAGCTGATCAACGTGGGTTTCTTTTAAGACATGAGATAACAGTGCCAGATCCATATTCCTGAAACTCTTAGCTCCACCCACCTTTACTGATCTCACACTATTTGGAAGTGGTTACCTGGGAAGGATCCTAGGTATCTTCACTGAAGAGTAACTGCCTGCCTCTTAAACACTTCCTCAGAAGCAGACGTGAGGGTCTGCTGGGAAATACAAAGGCAAACAGGACAGAGAACTGTCTTCATGGAAAAGGGTGTGGTGTGCACAGAGATAGTAAGTTTCAAAGCAGGAACTTTCTCTCGAAGATTCAAGTGTCAGTCTCCACAGACACTGCATGCCTGCGCGTCCTTGGAACAATATGCTCTCTCACACACTCTACACACCTCTTCTTTATTTCTCTTCCCGATTTCTTACAAACTCATAGTAATCTAACACTGATCATTGTGTGTGTGTAGGGAACACAATCCTAGGCTTGGCACACACAAAACCTGAATTTATCTACAAGTCGCCTATCCTAACGTCCCCTTCAGACTTACCTGTCACTATCCCACATAAACAACCTTGCTGCCCTACAGAGTGTTCCCATTTGTCTCTCAACCAAGAAGTCAGCATAGGAATAGGTCTGAAAGTTCCAAAGGGTGAGGCTACTAAGGCAAGGAAGGCAGCAGCATTAGACAGAGCTCTGGCACTCCCTCTTACAAGGGCTGCCTTAGTTCCCAGGAAACAACTCACAAGCGATGTCATCAAACTACATGAACGCACAACGACAATCTTAAAGCTATTACAAAGTAGATGCTTCCACAGTCAAATCAGCGCAGTGAGAGAGCACTGCCAAAACAGACGAGCAAACAATAGAAAGAGGGTAAAGAGGGAAAACGGAAGTTACCAGTGTCTCTGCTGCTTATGGGAAGCTCATGGGAGGTTAAAAGTAGAAGTGAATTCTTTAAATCCAAACAAAACATGGATGTTTAACCAAAAATTTTCATTACATTTGTTATTTGCCAGCAAACAAAGGAAGTAGAAAGTGGAGACAGGGATGAAGGAACAACTACCTAACCAAGATCATAGCAATGAAATTAATGAGTCCACACAGCGGGCCATGAAACGCCCTGGCTGTCCACATGAATATGAAGACTTACAATCAAACAAACAAACAACAACACACCATGGAAAATAACTCAAATGGCTATCAAACATGAGTCCAGATGGGGATTTCTTTTAATGTATTTTGTTTCTTTTTAAACAAATTGACTGATAACTATCTGACTGTTTTCCCAGAATATATTATCCATTTGCCATTCCAAAATGAAAATTACCGAGTAGCATTTTATGAGCCATGGATTTCTCTAGAAGCCAGCCCAATGCCGAGCACCTAACAGGTACCAGATCAATGGACGGAGCTGATACAGACACTTTTTTCTTCCTTTTGGTATAGCAGAGTTTGGGTGTACTTAAGGTCAACAACTGCAAAGGACCTCAAAAACTACTCAAGTCGAGTTACGATTTTCTCCTGAAATTAGCAGTCAGAAACAAATTATTCACGAATTACATTAATCAATGCTGCTTTAGTCATCTGAAACATGTCCAGTATTAGCATCTGATGTGCCCACAGATAGGCATTGCTACGGGTGCACATGAAACAGTGTAATTGGTTTAAGTCAGCCTTGCCCATCTGTCTTTAATACTCTTATTACAAGGCAGTAAGCAAAGAACTATTAGAGCTGCAGTACAAGCTGGAAGATCTTTACCCGTTCTTAAATCATTTAAAAATAATGAGAGCTTTAGCCTTTATCTAATTAACGAGGGCCTTCTTTGAATTAGAAAAACTGTATCATTTAGCCCACGGTTGTTTAGTAAATTGGCTTGGTGGCATGGAAGCTAATCCAGGGTAGCAGTTTCAGGGTCTTATCCCTGGCTTCTTATTACGTGAATTATAATTCAATGATCACCTTAGATCATGGGCTATTCATAAATCAGAAGCCTGACATCAGATGAAAAATTGTATTAATATATGAAACTTATTATATAGTACAAACTGCTCTCTTGATAAATTACATTGTTCAAACTTGACAATGATTGCATTTAAAACATTATTCCTGTTTGCTGTTTTACAGACTGAAACCTCTTCATGAAAAATTTACAATGCTCCTCTGTGTTTTGGAGTCAGAGGGCAATCGCAGCAAATGGCGACAGGACCATCCTTTAGATTTGCTGCGGCAGATGAGGACAGAGCACACTTGTGAGGACAGGGAGAGGCCCTCCGCTGATTCCCAGGATCTGCATTTCTGGCCTTGTGAATACACTAATTGTCCTTACCAGCAGAAGCACTGTAAATAATAAAATTTTAATTTCAGCTTATTGGCTTGCTCTCTTCTCCTATGTAGGTATTCCATAGAAATTTACAGTCATAAATGTTTCACAAAAATTTATAGCACGAGCAATAAATAAATAATAAATAAATAAATAAAAATTTTAAAAATGAAGGGGCAAGCCCACGAAGTTGAATTTGAATAGAGGCTGAGCTCCTCAGACGATGCGTTATGACAAATGCTTTTCGCCAAGGCTGACTGGGTAGCTCAAGCTGTAGTTCCATATTATTTACATTAATTACATGAAGGCTGCTTTGTTAATGGTACATTCTGGTGTGGGTCGCAGCATGATATGCTAATGACCTAAGAAAAATCTGCATCTCCAATATTTATGATAATTTGTAATAGAAAATAGGGTTGCTTTTATTTCTTTCTCCTCACTACAAGAAGAGTCAGTCCTGAACAATTTTATTCTGAAAAGAAGGAGAAAGTTCTAATCATCAAGACATTTAAATTCTATAAACAAAGAAAAAGAGTTTTATTGTAAGGGTGTTGTCATAGACGCTGACAGAGTGCTAATGTGTCAGTTCTCCACATGCCTTTCAGTATGAAGTATGTATCAAGTTGAACTGAATAAAAGAAAGAGAAAGCATAAAGAATAACTTCTCTGCCAGATATCTTCTGCTATTAGTGTTTCTGCCTCATCTTTCTCCACAGCTACATAAACATGAAATGAGAGGCTCCAAATAAATACACTTAATTCCCAGTAAGTTGCATTCATAATATGAAAGCTGAGGACATATTTGCCAGAATGCACTGGTTATCGCTATAAAACTATATAACTTGGGGAAATTTAAGGTCAGATCACATATTCTTCAAAGATTAAAAAGATTAATATGCACTAAATATTAGGATATGTTCAAAATATTATTAATTCTATTTTAATTATTGGTCAGATTTTGAATACCATTTCCAGTAATAAGCATCAACAAACAAATATGATTTGACATGCTTCTTTACAAATTAATAATGCCTCTTGGAATAAAAGTTCCTGCAAACGTACCTAGTCTATCAGCCATAACTACAAAGACACTGGGGAAACCCAGGGGAACACGCTTTGAAAACACTGCACATCAGAGCTCGCACCCACGTTCTTAGGCATCAGTGCAACTAAACACAGTCTACTAGAGGAGAACTTGCCATTTTAAAACTTATCAGGTTTTAGCTTTCTAAAATAATACAGATTTTTAAAGAAAACATAAAATACAGTGTTCTGAAAAAGAGAGAAACTGAGAATAAATTAAGAATAAAAAGACTGCTGCTGGACAGTGTCTTCTAAACATGACAAAGACGTTACACCCATAAAATTTTAACACGATGGCCTCAAACAAGGCCTGCACAGTGATGACACTAGCAGACTCACAGTGGAGGGAAGGATAATCGCACAAGGCCTCAGCCCTGGATGAAGAGCAACAGGTCAACTACAGCTGCTGAGGGAGGGAGAATCAGTTTTCTTTAGAAACTACTAGCCTAGTAAGTTATCAAGCCCCAAAAGGTCAACCTTGAATACAAACAAATACAATATTAAATGGACTCAGCATGCTGTGTGTGTGTGTGTGTGTAACAATTATAATTTATAAAGAGGCCATGTAGATGAGAAGCAGTTGAAGAGGTAAGAAAGAAGGGTGCAAATAATATAAATATACAGCACGTGTAAGTGAAATTCCAAAATGAAAGTGTCAATAAAAGTAATAAAAAGACTAAGAGGAAAGTAACATCTTGCTAGGCTATAAACACCACTGGTTTATAACAGCTTAAACTTAATAGGACTGAGAAAACTCAGGTCCCGTGCTGTAAGCTACAAGGGGTGCTTGGTCCTAGATCAACCTTGCTATCATGTTCACAGCAGGCACTTGCATTCACTGTGTGTTTAGCTCCATGGCTAAATGCACTGCCATAGAAAAGGATACAGAGTCAGAACAATCTCCAAAAGATAAAAGGGAGACTACTGTGCATTTCAGGGCTGATCAGAAAGCTGACGCCCAGATTCCTCATACCTGGATGAAGAACGGGGCATCCTCTCTTATGTTCCGTATTACAAATTTAAAGAAATTTTGTTTCTTCTGAAATTATGTTTGTGTTAAATTACAAATATAAAAGAGGTTCAATGTTCTTATTTCCACACAGATTATAATTTTATAATCAGCAGAGACATTCTTTGAGGAAATAATTTTATAAACTAACTCAATATAACTTATAATGAAGTGCCTTCATGTCCATAAACTTCTAGATGACAGAAATCTTTTGAGCCTCCATAGGGCTCTTCAAATCATAAACCTTCCTTACACCTCCCATACCAGGACAGGCAGAACAACTTAGAATGTTAACCCAGTCAGCTTCATCTTAGGACGGAACCACAGACACGCTGGAATCTATGGTTCACTCACCTCCCTGCGAGCAGACGCTTACGCACTATCAAGTATGTGGGAGGTGCTATCAGGAATCTAGCAGATAAAGAGGAAATAAGTTCTATGGCGTGAACACAATTTTTAGAACGTTGCTTCGATGCACAAAACAGAGAGCGTCCTGTTAATTGTTCTATGAAACACAGACCATAAAAGTATGCTCAAAATCACAGCATTTACAAACTATTAAAAGGCCAATAGCAAAAGGATCAGCAGCATTAACTGCAAGCCCTCTGACAATTTACACAGAGCTGTGACTTTCTTCTACAGAACAAAAGACACTGAAGCTTTTTATGCATCTATTTCCTTTCCTAAGGACAAAGGTGGGGCTTCTCAGCAAGACCGGGCAGCAGCCACCAGGATTTACACGTGAGAATTAGCCACATTAGACACTTAGGGAAAGTCCTAAGGGTCCACAATTTGAATTAAATTATGGTATTAATTAATTTGACTAATATACTAAAGGAGAGGTTGTCTGTGAAATTACATAATAAACAAAATCCCATAGAGTACAAGGCTCAGAAAAAATTAATGAATACATTTCATATGTGAAACATTTTTATCTTAACATCAATTGGTTATCTGCCACAGACATTGAAAGTGTTGCTGATGATAGACTTGTGACTAGTCCTTGATTATGATGATTTATACAGGTCCTGTCAAGTAGCCATCCTGGCCTCTCCATTAGGCTCAGTAATGTACAGTAAGGAGAGCCTGCGTTCAGTTTCTTCATTCACTGTGTGGAGTAAGAGGGCAGCGAGACTGGCTATGAGGACGCAGGGAGGAAAAGGCAGCTGCCTACTGCTCATTTCCCAGGAAGGGAGGTGTCAGACTTACACTGACTTCCAGGGTTTAAAAGATTAATTTAGAAAGCAGGAGAAAATACTTTTCTAAAATTATATTGTTATATTTAATATAAAAGTACATTGTCTATAGATAGTCTTCGTTCATATGATGAATGGTAATTGCTTCAAATTTAAATAAGAAATGTTAAAATAGTCTTAGTTTGATAAATCTGCTTGCCAACTTGACATAACAGTGTCATAGACCTCTGAAAAGCGTATAAATACTATTTTCTCCCCTTAGACACTTGCAGATTTCTTAGTGATTCAATCTTATACACTTGAGGAATCAGTGTGAAATGAAGTTAAATCCACAAGTTCTGTGATTGGCTGTGATCTGTGAGGGCATAGGTATGCATGGCTAGATACACTCAGCCTTTTGACTTCAGGAAAGGCTATTCTCACTGCTTGAGGACAGTGCAGACAGCTGTCAATTCTGCGACAACATGTCCCTAAAGAGTAGGTGAGAATGCCCATGTGACAGAGCCATGTGGTCACAACCTGTTTCAGGTGCAGGTATACTGACCTCTGCCACGTTCACTCTCTCACTGTGACAGCTGAGGAGCTCCCTCTCATGTAAGACTATTCTGAAATTTGTTCAGAATGTCCTGGTGATTTTGACAACCTGCACGTGCGAAGTAATTCAGAAAAGATTCCAAGTGATGGTGAGGACACTTGACGACATTCTGTTCCGCCCTGCTCACTCTTGGTGAGTGTGTCCTAAATAATAAGCTGTGGCCTCTGGCGATTTTCTAAGAATGCTTATGATGAGAACTCATTCATCTAAATCTGCTGGCCAAAGGAATAAAATAAATCAAGAATTTCCCAAATATAACAATATTTGTGTTCCGTAGATAATTGATGACTGCTGCTGTACTAATTAAAGCCATCTGAGTCTCATGAATCTTGATCACCAGGCCCAACTGCCATGAAGCACACTGCATGCAGTCCTCTCGCTCTTGCTCTCCAGTCACACGCAGGTAGCCTCCCTCCTAAGCCTGCCTGTAGAATAAAACACCCCAATGGAATTTGCATACTAAGCACATGTAAACATGAAGTCTGTACATGTTTCAAATGGACAGACTATAAATATTAAAAATAAAATGTATTATGAATATTTCAGTTGTGCTCTATGTAAAAAGAATGTGTCAGCCATTTTCCACAAAATTCTGTGAAACAGAACTCGTGTTAACAACTGATGAATTCTGTATCATATTGTTGAGTATAAATCCAATGAAGGAACTAATATAGACTTCCCATCAAGACTCTGACTGGTCAGAGACTAAGACAGCATTGCTAGGAGTGATGTTTACACGAACCCTTCTAGATCTCTCTGTAACAGGCAGCCCAGGGTATACATGAATCCTTCTAGATCTCTCTGTAACAGGCTGTCCAGGGTATACATGAATCCTTCTAGATCTCTCTGTAACAGGCAATCTAGGGTATACATGAATCCTTCTAGATCTCTCTGTAACAGGCAGCCCAAGGTATACATGAATCCTTCTAGATCTCTCTGTAACAGGCAGCCCAAGGTATACATGAATCCTTCTATATCTCTCTGTAACAGGCAGCCCAAGGTATACATGAATCCTTCTAGATCTCTCTGTAACAGGCAGCCCAGGTTATACATGAATCCTTCTAGATCTCTCTGTAACAGGCAGCCCAGGATATACATGAACCCTTCTAGATCTCTCTGTAACAGGCAGCCCAGGATATACATGAATCCTTCTAGATCTCTCTGTAACAGGCAGCCCAGGGTATACATGAACCCTTCTAGATCTCTCTGTAACAGGCAGCCCAGGATATACATGAATCCTTCTAGATCTCTCTGTAACAGGCAGCCCAGGATATACATGAATCCTTCTAGATCTCTCTGTAACAGGCAGCCCAGGGTATATACTCTGGAGCTCTGCACACTGCTTAATAGAGTCACAGGACACAAAAGCTGACAAGGCCACATCACCTTCACAGCACACGTTTTATTTGCAAGAGGCTCTCTCTGAAACTGAAGGACCATGGTCTCAATTTACTTCTGAAACTGCCACTCTAGAGTAAACAGCACAGCTTCCCTTTACACAGGAATCCTCTTGTAAGAAAAGTGAAGTCCAAACTTAAACACGCTGGAGGCTCAAAGCCAGCTTTGTCATTTTAGTATAAAACATGAAGTCACTTTGGGAGACCACATACTACTAATACTTATTCTTACGTAACAAAAATACCACCCCTCTTACCCCACCCCCGTTTCAGCTTGGCTTACTTAGAGACTTGTCTAAGGTGATGACAGTTATAGGCAAACACAGAATTCCAGTCAGACCCCTCTGAAAACAGGCGGTGGGAAGGAAGTGGCAAGCTGAGTCTAGCAACTGTGCAGATGTTACAATCAGGAATGGGCTGGGGAAGGTGAGGATCTTACCAGGTAACAACTGCTGAGACGGCAAAGGCAAATTTCATGGTTTGGGGGGGTTGGGGGGGGACCTTAAGACTGGAAAGTATACATATATAATATAAAACATTTTATAACTATATTTGTTATACTTTTGTTTTCTTGTTTCTTAAAGTGAAGAATATGATATTCATGATAACTAATGAATAAATAGCTAAATTGTGGTAATATCAGTGAAATTCAAAACATTTTCTCATCACAAAAGTATGTGATGAGAATGTGAACATGTTCACTTGAAAGAAGGAAGGAAGGAGGGAGGGAGGGAGGAAGGGAGAGAGGGAGAGAGGGAGGGAGGGAGGGAGGGAGGGAGGGAAGCCAACTGAGGGTTCTGGACCTTCCTCAACACTGTTCTACTACTAGATACCTTCACATGCTAATCCAATGTCTCTGAAAGTAAATACGCTGCTACTTAGATCATGAATAACATTTCCTCATATCTGAAAGGTCAAATGACAAACCGGAACTCAATCTCATCATCTGAAGCTCGTTTTATTACTAAGCTTGCTTGTGGCCTGTAGTTCTGAACTCAAGCAACTGTTTAGGAGTCCCGCATTGCCATGAAGCATGCTAGAGGAGTTAAGCAACAGTTTATAATAGTATAGAATCTCCACACTGTAAGGCAGAAGGTTTCTGTAGAAATTTTAAAGTGAGAAGATGGGATACATTATGAATTTGAAGGGTTTACTTAGCTATAGAAGACAGGCTACACCATACACATCCATCCACTGGAAGAAGGGAGAAAGAAGGGCTTCTCTCATGAAGTAAACATGATCATTTGAGGTGAAAGATAATTTCTTTCTTTGAATAAAGGGAATGATTTAGAGGGTACTTTAGATGATTGAAAACAGCACGTGGTCATCCACTGCAGTCCACTGAAAGTAGGCCTGCACACTACACACTGACATCATTCCTCACTAACCGAAGGCATGGCTGCCTTAGAAGTACAAGAGGAGGCTGCAGGAGGAACTGTCTTCACCTGTACTGCCACTAGAAGTGTCCTTCTATTTTGTCAAAAAGAAAAAGGGGGAAAAAAAGAGGAATTAAAAAGATGCCATTGGTTTAAAACAACAACAAAAACGCCAAAACCCTTGAACAAACAAACCTACAATAGCAGCACCACTCTTGGTGAGTCAAAAGGACTTGGTGTCTTAACAATTCAAGCCAATTACGTCTGCACAGAAAGCAGAAAATCCAGGATTGCAGTAGAGGAGGCTAACACAGGACAGAATCAGAGATACACACGGACTCAGATTTCTTAACTCTTATCTATGCTCACGCCGGTTAGAACCACATTTCTTTATGATGTCATGTGGCTCAGAGAAAGATGTTGCTATCTGTTTTGCTTATTTATTCCTATTAAAAATATTTTAAAATTAAATACGAATGAGACTGAAATTATTAATCTATTGTAAGAGAACAAACTGGAAATTGAATCTGCAGAACCAGAGACTGCACAGCAAAACAGCCTTGAAAGCGCGTTGTCAAGAAGGACAAAGAACACAAAAGAAACCCACAGAGGCCTTCCTTCGTGTGAGCACTTGTGAAGAGGAGTATTTCAGTGTTATCCAACAGTATTTACTATTTCAAGAAACACTGTGAGTTCCCTGCAGGAGACAGAAGCCAGCTCCCCATGTTTACAAGGAAGGATAGGATGGGAGATGATGCTTCTCAGTACATTTGAGCAGAGCAATGCTGAACTATGGCAATTGGACTTGAGGACATTTCTGGATCATATGTCCACATTCTGGTACTAGTATATAATGGTGGTGAAATTAACCCCACAGGTCTGCACATTCAGCAGCAGGGTGCTGTGCGGTTGGATCACTTGCAATCCTGGCACTGGGGACTGCAAGTTGGAGGCCCTGCCTCAGAGGGGAAAAGTAGGTGCTCTGCACTGAGTTGCCACAGCACAACGTTCTCCAGAATTACGTTTAAACTCATGTCCTCCTCAATCCACCTGCATATCCCAAACCACGTTCCAGTACAGCATGAGAGCTCAATAACTTCTTACACCAAAGTTACCTACAAGAGATGGAATGATGTGTGTGTGTGTATGCAGGGGGTGGGAGGGTGTTAGTGAATTGTTCCACTTAGGTTTGGAGCAGTTAACATTAAAAGTGCCTGCCTGCCTGCCTGCCTGCCTGCCTGCCTGCCCGCCTGCCTGCCTGCCCACCTGACTGCCTGCCTGCCTGCCCTGCCCTGCCCCTGCCCGCCTGCCTGCCTGCGCGCCTGCCCCTGCCCCCTGCCTGCCCACGCCCCTGCCTGCCTGCCCGCCTGCCTGCCCCTGCCCGCCTGCCTGCCTGCCCACCTGACTGCCTGCCCTGCCCTGCCTGCCCGCCTGCCTGCCCTGCTTGCCTGCCTGCCCGCCTGCCTGCCTGCCCTGCTTGCCTGCCCTGCCTGCCTGCCTGCCTGCCTGCCTGCCTGCCTGCCCTGCCTGCCTGCCTGCCTGCCTCCCCCCCTGACTGCCTGTCCCTGCCTGCCTGCCCGCCTGCCTGCCTGCCCTGCCTGCCCGCCCTGCCTGCCTGCCCTGCTTGCCTGCCTGCCTGCCACCCTGCCTGCCTGCCTGCCCTGCCTGCCTGCCTGCCCTGCTTGCCTGCCTGCCTGACTGCCTGCCCGCCTGACCTGCCTGCCTGCCTGCCTGCCCTCTGCTTGCCTGCCTGCCCGCCTCTGCCTGCCCGCCCGCCTGCCTCCGCCTGGCCCCTGCCTGCCCGCCTGCCTGCCTGCCCACCTGACTCCTGCCTGCCCTGCCCGCCTCTGCCCTGTCCGCCCGTTCCTGCCCGCCTGCCTGCCTGCCCACCTGACTGCCTGCCCCCTTGCCTGCCTGCCTGCCTGCCTGCCCTGCTGGGCCCGCCTGTCTCCTGCTCCTGCTGCCGCTGCCTGCCTGCCTGCCTGCCTGCCTGCCCTGCTTGCTTGCCTGCCCACCTGCCTGCCTGCCTGCCTGCCCCAGCCCTGCCCGCCTGCCTGCCCTGCTTGCCTGCCTGCCTGCCCTGCTTGCCTGCCTGCCTGCCCGCCCTGCCTGCCTGTGCCTGCCTGCCTGCCTGCCTGTCTGTCTGTCTAAGAATTTGCTCAAAAGCAGCTTGGCTTATTTTCTTCACATTAATAACCAACCTGCTCTACTCTTTCCAGCTAAAATAAACAACAACAATAAGGAAGAGGTGAAACCCTGGGAGTGCATCAAGCATTCCTCTGTTCGGAAGCCTTGCTTTAGTGACAGTCTTTAAAGACAATCGGGTAAATCAGCCCTCTATTTTCTAATTAAAAACTACCTGTTTTCAGTACTTTTGCACACTGTAAAGTTGTAGAACCTAGTTATTCTTACTGGTTTTGAGCTAAAAAGTCTCAACAAAGACCTCGTATTTAAGTACAAGAGTATCCACGTGTAAGGCCCACAGGACCTGGAGGAGGAGCAGCTCTGCACCACCCCTTCCTGATGTATACATCTCTCTTTAACAACTAGAGACTTCAGGTTAAAATTCAGAGGCCCGAGACTGACTAAAATGGAGTAGACCTCTTCAGTCTCACAGGATCTCCTCTGCCCTTCTTCCATACCTGGCACCCCAAAGGCAGCAGCATGTCCTGTTCTCTTTATGTGGGTCACAGATGGCCCGAGCCCCACGCCTGACTCCCGAGTCATCAATCAGGATCACTCGCCTCTTCTTCCTTCTGGTACTCTCTTTCAGAACTCGCTTCTCAATCACCTCGTGGAAGACAATGTGCCCTTAGTCTCTTCTTACCTGATCTTCCATATTCTATTTAGGGCACACCAACACAGGCTTGCATGACATTGACATGTCCTTTACTGGCTCCTGTTCAAAACCCCATCCTTGCACACCCTCTGGACTGGTTCATATTTCTTAAGAATAAGAAAATGAACATACACTTCCTTATCTTTTTCATTCAGTGTCCCAGTTGTTAAATCTAAACATACAGCTTTATATGGATAATTTTAAATATACAGCTTTATATGGATAATTTTAAATAATAAAATTTCAATAGATAAACAATCGGGGAAAGTCATTAACTTACAGTATACCCATAAATGAATGAACATGCGCACACACACACACAGAGCATATATAAGGAACAGTCCTGCTTACTCTCAAAGGCATTACTGAATGATGTAAATACATAGTAGATAAATATTTCATTCAAATTGACTAAATCATTCACTGGAGTATGCATTTATATTGATGATATTGATAGGAAGTTATTTATAGAAAGAGGTATGATGTGCCTTAAATAGCTTAAGAGTCCAGAAAGAAATGTGGTTCTCCAAGGAAATAAAGTCCTGTGACACAGTCCTGGCCTGATCTTTGAGGAGTGATGAAGTCCAAGCAGGGGCAAGTCATACGCCTGTGGGAAATCTGGATAAATAAGAAGGGAAACTGCAAAGCAAGAAGGAAAGAGAAAGCAAGCACCGTCTGCATTCTCCTGGAGAAAGAGAAGGATTCCACACAGCTGGTGCAGCCATGAGGGGCTGCGGGAAGAACCAGCCAGCAGTGGTTCAACAAGTCCAACTGGAAAACCTCTTGGGTTCTTTCAGGCAAAACGTCCTACAATCCAACACTTCCATTATTTCTGATTCTATTAGATGTCTTCCTAAAGACATAATTGAAGTTTAAGTTGGTTATGCATTTAACAAAATTATAGCGTATATTTACTATATATGCTACAAATAAAAAATAAATGGAAGCCAGGTGAGGTGGCACACGCCTTTAATCCCATCACTCTGGAGACAGAAAGAGGCGGATCTCTGGGAGTTCTAGGCCAGCCTGTTCTGCAAAGTGAGCCAGGACAGTGAAGGCTACACAGAGAAACCCTGTTTCAACAAACAAAGAAAACCAAGTAAATAAATGAATAACAGAAATAAATAAAGGGAAAATCATGGCTTTCAAGAAGCTCCCGGTCCTCGGGGAGACAAGAGTTGTTCATTCACAAGTTAGGGAAAAGTTTAAAAAAAAAAAAATCCAAAGAAACCTAAAAAAAAAAAAAAAAGTAGGATTCTCTGCCATAGTCTCATTTTGTCTACAGTGAGGACTGGTTTACAGAGATCGTAAAAATCCTGCAGCATTAAAATGATCAGGATCTCTAGTCACAAGACTATGAGAAACGCAGACAGCGGTTCCTTACTGTACAGTGTGCCTGAGAACACAGGTAATCAGGATGTTCAAACAGAACCTGAAGATGGTAAGCAAAAGACACCGTTACTCACATTCTCTCACGAGAGATACCTTTCCTTAGAGAAACTTGTGTTGATGTACAAACTATATTATTCATGTTCTAACTTAATGCAAAGTTGATGTGATTAATTATAGTTAAATTATCTAAAAAGATAAACCTGCAGAATTAATACTGATTTTTTTTTTAACATTTTTTTTTGGTTCTTTTTTTTTTTTGCGGAGCTGGGAACCGAACCCAGGGCCTTGTGCTTCCTAGGCAAGTGCTCTACCACTGAGCTAAATCCCCAACCCTTAATACTGATTTTAACTCTCTTTGGATTAGTTCATGTGGTAAATCTCCATGACAGTGAGATCAGAAAGGGCTGAAGGAGGAGTAGCTCGGAGGAGACCACCACACCCTGGGGCACAGCAGCTGGACAGGCTCACTTCTCGCTGTATCGCCACGGCCTGTGCAGAGGTCACTGTGCCTCAGGTACAGCGATCTGAGCAGCACACATACATATTTAGAACTCACACCAGAGTTACTATTAATAACTCGGGTGGAAGGAAAAGTAAGCAAATACTGCCTGAACGGCGCGTTTCATAGGTCAAAACAGATAGAAATAAACCACACTAAAAAACCAAAATTTACAAGGGAAAATTCTCAGGAGCCAAAAATAAGCCAACATTTTTCAAAATGTATACGAATGGCCTAACAAGGACCAATACAGTGCAGAAAGAAAACTCACTTTACTAAAACATCAGTAAGAACAACTATGTCATGATCTCATTCACTGTGAGAATAGTTTTAAGTAAGTAGCAAATGAAAACTAAAACCTGAAATGTTCTTATGTATGCAACATAACTGTCAGCTATGAGATACATTCTACAATGGAGTTTCCGAGACGACAACCTGGAGAGCAGTACAGACCATGGGTCTGGCACAGCCGTCTCCAGAGTAACTCCTGCCTGAGCAGGCAGCAGGGACGCACAAGCCATCACTCCTGCACCAGAGTGAACAGCATCAGAGCGTGCTGAAGCCATGTAAGACGGACGGCGCTCAATAGGGACATGTTGAAAACTGATGCTGATCCCTGTGTACAACTTTATTTTCTAAGAGTACAAACTAACGAAATGAATGAGAATGGTCAGTTTTAGTGAGCTTCGATTCTCCTGTTTCTGTCATGGCTACTGTCAATAACGAGGGGATGTAGACTTGGAAAGTGTTAAAGGGAAGGAAAGGAAAGGGTGTGTCTTGGAGCTTACTTCCCTGACACAGATGAGCCATCTCAAAGTGCAGCTTCCTCCACACAGACGCCATGTGCAAACGAAGCAAGGCGACCTGGCAGAACGCCTGCTGTCCCATGTCACTCTCTCTCCTTCTACCTAGTCTAGGGTCTGCTCCATGGAGTGGTGCCTGCCTGTACTTGAAGGGAGACGTCTTGCCTTGGTTACTCTAAACCAGACTGCAGCATAGGCCTTTCCAGAGGCTCATGCTCTGGGGACCTGAGAGCCTGTGAGATGACAGTCAGCTCTGAGTACCACACCAGACTTGACTGCACTGGGATGAGGAGTGAAGAACGAAGAAGCTCGCAGTCTGTCAGAAGATAAGATGTTCCATGTTACCAGGGTGCACTGGGATGAGAAAAAGGGGCCATGGGCCAGAATGAATAAGATTCTCCACAAAACAATACATATTCAATTTTTAGCAATAAGATAGTATGCTTAAATACAAGCTACATGGAGCTATGAAGAGTCATACGTGGTAAGGAGATTTGTAAATGCTCAGTTTGCAGGACAGAGAAAAGGGCTACTAACAGAGGCTGTCAAACAAGAAGAGCTGTGGAGTTGAATGATGCCCACAGGAATACTGCAGACCACTAAGGGAAAGCTATGGGTCTCCAGTTAATCACTTCTCCAGAGGCAAATGTTACAACCAATGTAGGCTTCAGAGTCCTCCTGACAGATTCAGACAGATGCTAGATGACAGACAGAACGTAGAAAGTCTTCCCACTTCAGAAACAGCAGCCACACAGGGGCTCATAACACTAACTCTGAGCAGGAACAGGAGGATAACAAAAATAGTCAAAGAATCAGCTAAAAGGCATCGAGATAAGAAAATGAATAGTTCTAGAACATTTGTGCAGGAATTAGGCAGAGCAGCAGGGTTATGCTATCAATAAAGAACCTTCAGTAGATACACATGCAGACAGCTGGCCACATAGGGACAGGAGGCAACTGCTTGTGTGACTGAGACCAAGTCACCTCATTACTCCAAGGACTCTCAAAGAGGCCGTGAGTCAATCAGATTGCTCCTGCAGTTGTATTGTAAAGAGTAGAGAAAACAACTAGTTCAACAGGGACCCTAGTACACAAGGATAGCCATGATACTCTCCAGAGTAAGCTATCTCTCATGAAATTCCGATATTGGACTACCATAGTGGTTGGAAGAGGTTGGAAATTGAGGATGAACCTTCCACACCAAGTTCCATTGAGCAGAGGAAGCTGCTGGGCAAAGACCAGCCCTGCTAAAATAACACAGAACTATACCATGACCAGCATGTGGTGTCCTGCAAGCAGGACTCACTCCATGAAGTTATCATGCCAGGGGTCACTTCGAAGAACTGAGGGGAGAAACCCAAGACCTCTACAATCAAGAGCAAGTTCTAGCGTAACACCTAACAGAAAGAGAAAACAGGGAGACTGCACTCTGGCAGATCAAGTAGAGTAGTTGTCAGCTACTGGAAAGAGACGAAGACAGGAAGGGATGACAGTCAGAGATGATTGAGATTGCAGAGTTGTTGAGGAATGAGGGAGAGGGAGAGTCAGTGCTCACCTTCTAAGATAAGCCCATGAGAAACACAAATGCGAAATGCTCTGCCAATATTTGACACTTCTTACATCCACTTTAAGATTCTATTTAGATTTATTTATTTAATGCACGGTTTGCCCACATATATGCACACACATCACACGAGTGCCTAATACCGCCAGAGATTGGAAGGTGTTGGACTAGAGTTAGAGACAGGTTTGAGCTATCCTGTAGGCACGTGGGAAACTGCGGATCCATCTTATACAGTCCCCGATTTACACCTCTAAACAAACAGACAGTGATGAAGTCCCCTGAAGATCCTGACCTCTAAGTCACACCCTCAATAAGTACCCCTCAGCCTAATGTCTTCTCCAGCATCTCTCTGACAAGGACTTTTAAAGAGTCCGCTGTGCCTCAAAGAGAATGTTAATGTATTTGCTAGTACCACCTAGCATGTTATCACTTCTCAGCTAATATTACCAGTCCAGAATGAGGAAGTAGTTCCTCAAACCTGCCACTAGGGTTGCTCTTCCTTCCAAGACCTAACAGGTAGCCTACAGAGCAAGGACTGAGCAGCCTGCTCACCACCTCACACCTTGCCCAGGGCTGAATGTGAGTGTTCAGCTACAAAGGGCTGCTGGCCACCTTGCCTTCTCAACCAGCACTGACCAGCTTTTGCTTTACTATCCACGAATTTTCTGTGTGGCTTTGTTTTAAGGTCTGAGGTTCTGCTAGGCGGAGTTCTCCCACTTGGAGTCATGCCCTTAACTCCTCTGTCTGGCAGTGAGAGGAGCGAGTGAAAGGGAAATACACAGAGCTTTAATGCCTGAATCTGGTGGTCTGCAATGCTGCCCCAGGATACACTGAGTCAGCACTGGGTACAGGCAGAGGTGGGTCCTGAAACTGAGGGTTTGCTTTGATGGCTTTCCCAAGATCAAGCCAAATGCCATGAGCTGTGCAAGGCAGCAGACAGAGGTCCTACATGACCTGCTTTGGAGCTCTGGACTGAAGTCAGGGTGGGTTTGAAGAAGAATCCCATCGAGGAATACATAGTCAACAGTAAAATTCTAGCTGTTCCTGCTCTCATAAAAAGGAAACACAGACACACACACACCCCTCACTGCAAAGCCAAGGTCAGATATGTCACATTTAAAGCAGAACTTTTAAGAAAACTTAACATTTATTCTGATGACTAGTCAAAGCCATAGCCATTGCCTGCGAGCCAGGGGACAGCTGCTGCTGGGTCTGTCATTGAAGCACTCTTCTGTATGACGCACATTAGCAATGCTCACCCAAATCCTTACCTGTGTGCAATGACTGTGTCGGCTCTGCAAAATGAGAGCCATATCTGTTTGCAAAGATGTCATCAACTACACTCAAGTGTCCTTGTCTGCAAAGTGTCTCCATGTTCCACACACACAGAAAAGCTCAAGTAAACAACTTTTGGAGGTGGAAATCACTCCTAGAAGGGATGGTGGGAAGGACTGAACACCTAAGCAGAACAACTACAACCACTACAACCAAGAACCATGTGGATAGCAGCCTAAATCATAGCAAGGGTTTCAGAAGAGCAACTGGGTTTGTTTTTTTTTTTTTTTTTTAAAAAAAAAAAAAAAAAAAAGGAGGGAATTTCTTAACGCACAAATCACCTCAACTTTCAGACATCCAGCCACTATTTGAAACTGCACTATGCTTGTAACAAGGCTCTGTCAGGACAAGTTTCCCCTAAACTGAAGAGAAAAATAGAAAATTTCCTAAATCACCTGTGACAGGTAGGGGTGTGTGTGTGTGTGTGTGTGTGTGTGTGTGTGTGTGTGTGTGTGTGTGTGATTATACTCATAAACTAAGTCGAAAAATTTGCATGACAATTCAACTATGAACTGAACTTCAACTATGTAACTGAAGAATTATTTCTGTACATAGGATTTTGTGATATCCACTGAGATGTCCAAACACATATCAAAAGCAGAATATCCTGCTTCACTTTCTCCAGACTGCTTCTCCTTCCTCTTAGGAGCAGGACCCATCATCTGTCCAGTTGTCTCAAGCACAAACTTAGAACGCACGCACCCTTCATCTCATAACCAAGTACTCTCACCTTCTCTACAACAAGCCCTCTCCAGTCAACCTCAAGGTCCTGGTTTGTGCCCATCACTGTCCCACTGCCACCTTCTAGACAAGTCACCATCATCTACAGTGAAAGCACTCCCACAGTCCCCCAGATAGATACCACAGCCGAATAAATGCTCAGAGGAAGTGGGGTGCTTGAGCTACTCAAGGATATCTGCTCAGATTATCAGCAAGCTGGCCTGGACCAGATATGTATGTGCCTTGCCCGTGGCATGCAACCTCTCCTAGGCTGCCATGTGCTTGGGTACAAGTCTGCTTTCTGTCCTTGAACTCTTCAGACTTGACCTATTCTCGTCTTTAGATAGTCAGCATGTCTGGGTCCTGCCCTGTTCCGCTCACTAGTCAGTGAGATGGCCTGGACGACACAATCGAAGGAGTCACTGATCAGAGTCTTATCAATTGCTGCCTGCCTGTTCTGATTAACGACCACCTTTGCAGTGGTTGTGCTCCTCACTTTAAACCACATTCTTTTTAAGTTCTCAGAGAATATGCACTTGGTCACCATCATTAATAAATGAATTCTTAACACCTGCAGCAGGGCCTTGTTTATGTCTGCTGACTGAGGATAAGGCACTAGGAAAAGCCTGCTTGTTTCTGTTAGTTTCCACTGCTCCCTTGGGTCACCTACTATTCTTGTAGGTTATCTATTTGGATCCTGGAGTGTGATTTGGTTTCCCGATGCTCGTACTGTATATAATGTGGACTAGTTCTAAGTCAGAAGTGGAAACATTTTCATTACAGAAGGACTGCAGGATACCTGAGATGATGTGGTTCCTAGGGTGACTTTGCAGTGATGTTGCAATACAAAAAAGAAAAAAGAAAAAGGAAAAAGAAAGTTGGTTCCAGGTTAATAGGAGTCTGAGTATCATCTCCTGTCTCAGGATATATGGTCAGGAGAACAATTCTGGTCCTACACCCTGGTTTTGTTTGCTTATTTTTCTCTCCCCATACTTAAAAAATACTCTTTATATTACCAATGGAGGGGTGTCAACATTTAAGATATAACTTGGGAAGACAATATTTTCATATAAAATATCAATATGTACAAGTAATAAGTCACACAAGCCTATTAAGCCTAACTTAAGTCTGGTAAGGTATAGTTAGCATTGAAGGCTCAGGAGCTACCATAGGTAATATCTAGATGTACAACACGAAACATACAGCTTCCTAGGGAATTTTTAAACGTCAGTGATTTCCTCGTATAAGACATGAATCTAAATAAAAGCATATATTACACACAAAGCAGTATCTTCCTGATTTAGATACTATAGAAGGTCGTTTTTTATCCCTCCCATATAACCAGAGACTGTATCAAAATCAAGATAACACAAAAATGTGATCTTTTCAAAAGATAACCCTGTCTTCTCCACCTTTCAGAAGTAAACCAGCATGTAAGTATAGTGATCGAAAGAGTGTGAGTTCAAATATGTGTCCTTACTCACCTTGCTTGGGATGCTAGGGAGATAGTCATTTTTCTCAAAGCCTCTGACATATGGCAAGATTAACCCAAACAAAGGCACATTTAGTTAGGACATACTGAAACAAGCTCACAAAAAGACTTAGGGGGTCCTCCTGACCCCTACCTCAGAGAAGGAACAGCTCTGAGGAAGTGAAGAAGTATGCAGCTTCTCATTAGGACAAGGTATGAGAGATGAGCCCAGGCAACAACCTCTACAAAGCAGCGCCACTCTGTCTGACGACTTACGATCTTGGTAAGAAACTCTTGAAGATGTGTGGTGGTTTGAATGAGGATGCCTCCCTGGCTCCTTGATCTGAAGGTGTGGTTTCCAGCTGGTGAACTATTTAGGAAGGGTTATGGCCTTGTTGGAGGTGTATCAGCAGGGATGGGCTTTGAGGTTTCCAGTCCCAGTCAGACGCCTCCTTTCCCAACCTCTGTGCCTGATACTTGTGGATAAGATGTAGCTCTCAGCTACTTCTCCACAACGTGTCTTCCTGCCAGCTGCCATGCACTTTCCACACCATGATGGTCATGGAAACACCCTCTGAGGTTGTCAACAAGTCCCTAACTAAATGCTTCCTTTTATACGTTGCCTTAGTCATGGTTTCTCTTCACACTGATAGGAAACTATGACAAAGTTATACCGGGAAATTGAATATTGCTGTGACAGGCCTGACCATGCTGTTTTCAGGTACTCTGGATCAGGGAAAGCGTTAGAATTCTCTAAGCAAAGCTTAGTCCAAGAGCATGGAAGTGAGTACAGCTAAGGAGAGAGGCCCAGCTCAAGACGTTCAGAAGGGAATGGCTAAAGTCGGTTCTTGGGATATTTTGGCAAAGAATGCAACTTCTTTCTGCCTGTCTCTTTAGAATCTGCCTGGAGCTAAATTGAAGAGTTTTGAATTAATATTAGCAAAGGGGATTTTAACACTACGTACTACTGAGTATGTCAAGTGGCTATTAATAACCAACCTTATACAGATCCACAATGGATGGGAGCAGGCACAGCAGAGGAAAGACAGTTTGTACAGGTTTACAAGAACTCGAGCAGCAGGAACTCTAATACTGGAGCCGAGTTCTATCCTCACAGAGAAGCCAGGTGAGGAATGGCATAAAGAGTTGGATCCTTGGGGCAAGAACCCACCCAGCTCATCCTGCAAATAGTACCAGGAAGCAGCCCAGGGGACACCCCCACCTGAAAGCCAACTATACTAGAAAGCTTATGCAAATGCAATTCTAGGAGGGGCAGGTTCTAGGCTAAGCAGGCAGACCTCCACAGTGGTTCTGGACTTACAGTCAGAGATACAGGAGTAACAAGGTTATGAATCTTTATCTGTGATTAATTAGGGAGGCCACTGAGGTCAGGCATAGGGCTGGGTTCCCTACAGTGAGGACAGCAGAGGTCATCCTGTGAAGCTGTGAAAGTGAAGCCTGGAGTACAGTGAAGACCACAGGGTGTTGGAGACGTCAAAGCCAGGGGACTAGGACACCACAGAGGCTCTCACACCTGCTGAGAGCCACACAGAGTAGAACCAGCCAGGAGAATCTGCTATGCTCCACAGAGCTGAAAGAGCGGGAGACCCAAGAGCCTGCTCTTCTTTTTGAAATCTAGCATTGAGTCACTGGGTTTGGAGTTTGTCCCACTAGGTGTCTGTCTTGCTTTGATTCAATATTTCCCCATGGTATCAATCCTTCCATCCTTTTGGAATAGTAGCTGCCTTCATTAGGGTTTTATTGATATGAAGAGATATCGTGTTCTTAGTAATTCTTTTTTAAAAAATTAATCATTTTACTTACTTACATCCCAAATGTTGACCTCTCCACCCCCACCCCCACCCCCCACCCCGACGAGTTCTTCCATCTCCTCGGTACCTCTGAGGGAACTTCCCACACACACCTTTCTGCAGAAGCCTGCCCTGGGGCACCCAGACTCTAGAGGATTAGGTGCATCCTCTCCCTCTGAGGTAAGACAAGACAGCCCTCTGTTACAAGTGCTGGTGGCCTCAGGTCAGCACAGCAACGCTTATAAGGAAAACGTTTAACGGAGCTCGCTTACGGTTTCAGAGGTTGAGCACATTATGGTATGGCTGGAAGCATGGCACCAGACAGGCAGACAAGGAGAAGAAGGTCAAGTTCCATGTCTGGATCGGGCAGACTATAAATCACACTGTGCATAGCTTGAGCATAGAAAAGTTCAAAGCCTGCACCCGCAGTGACATACTTCCTCCAAAAGGCCACGCCTAACAGTGCTACCCTGTACGGGCCAAGCATTCACCTATAAGTCTATGGGGCCATTCCTATTCAAACCACCATGATATAGTCTGTGTCACTGTATATTGAATACATGTAATTTGCTTTTTTATTCTTCCCAATTAGAGTTAAGATATTTTCTTACATCTCAGAAAAAACTTCACAATTTAAAAAAATCTTCAGACTATAACAGGCTAAGAGGACTTTTGAGGTTAGATGAAATGGATTTTGCATTGTAAGCCCATGAATGTCAGGGAGTATAATGTGGTGTGAATGAGACTTGCCCCCATGGGCATATATTTCAATGTTGGTGAACTGTTTAGAAAGGACTCGGAGGTGTGGCCTTTCTGGAGTAGGTGTATCACGAGGGTGGGCTCTAAAGTGAAAAATTGCTTTGCTCATGGTGTCTCTTCACAGCAAAAGAAAAGTAACTAAGACAAGTGGATGTGCATCTTCCTGTTAGAAATGGCTACATTTCCCATCACTGTGCTATACAGGCAAGAGAGCAAAACTGACCAATGACATGTCACGTATACCTAAAAGGTCCTCAAGTAGAAGAGAGAAGGCCATGATGCTTTGTCCTTAGCTACCTCTTGTGGCTTGTGTGGCTTGTAAGCATTCATGGGGACATGAGATATGAAAAGGGGGGCGGAATGCAACAGAGACAGTGCAGAGGTTCCTCCATCTTGCATTCTTGCTGAGGCCATTTCAGACTTCACTAGAATTTGATCTTCTTAATGTGGAATTCCCTAGAAAAATACCAAACTCTAGTCTAGAAACCAAAAGTCAGGATGTCCTGGCTGGCTTATCTTGGCGTCTGTTAAACTGCTTTGTGTGGAATCCCCTCCAGCTAATCACTTAGCTTCTGTTAAACTGTTTATGTCTGTGAAACAACCCCTGAAGCTGCTGACCAAGATGGCAGCATGCATTTTGCCTTCAAAACTCTCTTTTGCTCTCTACTCTTGGGGCTACTCCTAGGTCCCTGAATACCTGAGTATAATCCTAGCCATCTGTAATAAGGCTTTCAATTGGCAATAAACTGGGACTGGGTAGTCATCTTTCAAGGGATACCCTACAGAATGATGGGACACCAAGCTATAAAATGTGTGAAGGACAACACTATCGGGTTGCTCAACTCCTAATAGTCAGATATGCTCCTGCCATTATCACAGGATGATAAAAAACACACACACACACACACACACACACACACACACACACACACACACACCCACATGGAACCTTTCAACCTGTCAGAAGCTCTAGTTTGTGCTCTATTACTGTGTTTGCTAAAGAGCATACACAAGAGCAATTTGAGGAGGAAAGGCTTGGTTTAGCTTACTAGTTATATGCAAGCACTGAGGGAATCTGGGGTAGGAGCTCAAGACAGGAACCTGCAAGCAGAAACTCAGTCAGGAACCAGGAGGAAAGCCACTTGCTGCCTTGCCTTACCAGCCTGCCCTATCAGCTTGGCCAGAGGCCAATCTAATGTAGGCAATTCTTCAATAGAAATTATCTCTTCACAAGTGTCAATAATTTGTGTCACATTATAAAGGCTAACCATCACGACATCAATGTAGTGTCTCTCAAAGACTTAAAAGAGGGAAAAAGAAAAAGTTCAAATGAATCTATGTACCTACCAGAAAAGCATGAAACTGGCTTAACTCTGGAGAGGGAGGGAGAGAGGGAGAGAGGGAAAGAGGGAGGGACGGAAGGAGGGAGGGAGGGAGGGAGAGACAGAGACAGAGACAGAGAGACAGGCAGACACAGACAGACAGACAGAGACAGAGACAGACAGAGAGAGAGAGCATTTTAAAAAGCCAGTACAGAACTAGTGAAATAGCTTTAATACCATTAAAACCATAAACTCCGGCAAGAACTGCCTGCAGGCCTGGTAGGCCTGGCTTTCATTATTATCTACCCAAACACTTGGTATACACATAGCATTATGCAGACTAAGACAACTACCATAATCACATAGTGTCACATACTTCATGCTTTCTACAGAGAAAACCATCACTACTGAACAAAGCACTCGTGGGACCTTAACTACCCAAAGCAAAGCCACAATGCTCACAAACCATGTGAACGCAACCACTAGCTTGGATGTGCCTTTTTCTAAAACAACGAGATCTCCTTAATTATACTGACCTGTTCAAAGTATGCTGTGGCTGCCCCAAAGATAAAATTTCCTGTAAATACAAAGTGTCATTTAGTATTAAACATCTATCCTTAGTCTCTCGATCAATGTTCTCCAAGCAAAGCAGGAAGAAAAAAAAGCAAATTAACTTATAAGTCCTAGAATATAAGAAATTAATGAACCATGAGAGAAAATAAAATAAAGAAGTGCACTGGTACAAAGAAGACAATATAATTAAGCTAGTCTTTCCCTCGCATCTCACACCCATCAGAATGGCTACTATTAAAATTTAATTAATTAGCCAATTAAAGGAGAAAAAGGAAAAGCAAGTATTGTTGGGAAGGAAGATTCTTTTTACACTTCTGGTGAGAAGGAAAAAGGTACAAGCTCTATGGAAACCAACGTAATCATCAGACATGGACGTGGGGGTGGGAGTGGGGTGAGGGGGAGAACAGGAGCAGGAGCCAGTGGGGAGCAGGGACAGGAGAAGAGAAGGGGGAGAAAGACGAGGAGAACGGAAGGAGAGGGCGAGAAGAAAATGTAGGGCAAAGAAAACATGGGGAGAGATGAGAAAGTGTGGGGAGAAGAAATAAACTCCAAACTAGGAACTAATTCCACAAGGGTCAAGGAGTGACATGATCACCTGCCAATCATCCTGCTATGGAAGGGGAGCCATCCTGACAGGAGGGCACAACAGGTGAGTTCCATGGAGAAACTACACGGTTGGCGCCATACTCTACTCATATTAACACTAAATACATGTCATTAGTAATTTACACTTCAAAGCCATCTTACTTGTGTGTATGTGGGGGGGTCACTTGCTTTGACAGAGTCTCTGAAGCTGTGTCAATCATGAACTGTGTAGAGTTTCTGTGCTTAGAACCTCTGGAGTGTCTGGTCTCACACTCAGAAATCCTCCTGCCTCTGACTCCTGAGTGCTGAGACTGAGGCGTGTGCCACCACACTCAGCCTTCAAAAAATTTTGTGAAACTTCAGTTTCATTAATTCCTTGAAAATGAAAGTGTCAGGGACCAAAATAAGACCAAAGCTATCTCTGAGCACAGACGGAACAGTCGGACACCACCAAGGGCTTTAAACTGTTTTCAGGAGACTTTGGATCACCTTTTAAAGACGTACTTTAAAAATGGAAACTGAATCTGAAGATAAAATTCATTTATATTTCATGTATGATTTATGCAAAAGACTGTACATGATGTCACACAATATTTTAAATAATTCTGTGCAAAAGGTGCAGTTTTGGGTATAGAATTTTCCACTCACAGTATCAAAAAGGCACTCAATTATTTTAAGATTTTGAAGATCTTTGGATTTTAGGCTTTCAGACCAGGGAAGCTCCTGGGAGAAACTAAGGCTGACATACAGCTCTGTGGTAGAGTGCCAGGGCTGACAATGCCAATTTATAAATTCAATTTCTAGCACTGGAAAACAAAAGCAAGAGATGAGCAACGCTCGGCTGTGCAGCAGGAAGCCATCTCTATCCAATCTGCGGGTGCACATCCTAAGCACCAAGATGGCTGCTGGCCTTACCATCACACACAAAGGATCCAGCTTCCTCTCCCTGGGAGCTACCCTACCTTTTACTGCATGTACGTCCTACTACATATTAGGACCTGATCTATGAGATTATTAAGTGGAAACACACACATACACGTGCACATACACACAAGCATGACCCCCACCACCAGCAGTAACAACAAACGACACCAGAAAGTGACAGAGAAAAGCAATGTAAGACTTAAGACTTGAGGCTTTCCAAGCCACTAGATGAACAAACAGAGCTGTAAGAAAGCTGACAGTGACACAGTGATAGTCTTATAGATGAATGAAGAATTAGCAAACTCTGATCACTCCTGCTTAGGTAGGGCCGTGAAGATTTTGGTTGGACAGTCGAAGCTAGAACCACCCCCCCACACACACAAATAAAACACATTGATAAGATGACTGACAAGGGCCAACTGATGGTGAAGTATAGGAAGAAGTCTAAAGAGTGGGAAGAGAGGAGGTGCACACGAGAGAGGCAAGGCTTCTGATCCAGGGTTGGAGATAATGTGGTGAATTCACAGGAATATTGAGTCAGGGCTGTTTTCTTCATAGGATGGAAGGTAGCACTGTTTTGCTTCATGTGTGGGATAATGCATCAAGGGAAGCTGGGTACAGGCACAGAGGACAGAGGGAGGCAGATCTAGTCAGCCAGGAGGACTGACACCACAGGGGGTCTGTCTCAAAAGGACACTTGACTACTGCATACTGACCACAAGGAGGTGGGCCCTGTGAGGACAGAAGCAGGCAGAAAGAGAGAGGATGCTGGGGAAGTAGAGGGTGCGTGGGGGTAGTCATCTTATAAAGGCTTTGTCCTAGAGGAATGGGCTACACTGACTTAGTCACTTCTGAAAAGAACTGAGGAGAGATCTGGGGGCAGAGACAAAACAGGCACTGAGTCAGAGAGAGGAGATGAAGGTAGGAACTGCAGGTGACAGCATAGCCTGTGTTCCCAAAGATCCAAGGGACAAAAAAGAATGAGGGTGACCAAGGGCTTCCATCATACTTAACAGTGTTTGGGCTGCTTCTACTAACTCTGTTTTTTGTTTTTTGTTTTTATGCTAGCTTTCTAGAAGTTATCTTTTTCTGTGTGTCTATATATGAAATTAAAAGTTTCTACAAGAAAAGCTATTCATTACCCAAAGTCCTAAACTCGCGCCCACTGCAGAAACTGGCTTTTTCCAGAGGGGCATGATCATTAGCTAACAAGTAAACAGGAGACAATTGATTTGATATCAGACCTGAGGTGACAGAAATGGCATCTTCAACTCCTTTCTCCCTTTCAAGCCCACCAGTCATTTTAAACTGCTGATTTTAACAATCAGATACACTAGCATTCAACCATTATCTGTTCCTGTCAGAGTCTGTTCCACTGTACACTAGACTTCTCTGTCACACAGGAAGCACAGCAAGCATACTCATGCTCTTCAGTCTGACCCGAAGGAGCACTCTAGACATTCCATGTTCTGTAAGGGTCACTCACTTGTTTCTGAATAGTTTAACTAAACAAAGATCTACTTCTCACACCTCCCTAAAGGGAGGTGAACAGCAGTACACAAATAGGTGAGAAGAAAAGGCAAACACATAGAATTTAACCTCTTATAGCAAGAACTTTGGTTGAGTTTTGTCTTTTTCTAGCTAAGAACAATCAACACCCTTAGCTAGTACACTAGGTTCTTGAAAGGCCTGCTTTAAAAATCTATCGTACCTACTGATAGCATCTGTGGCAGGCTCACAAAACCAAATTCTTCAACAGAACAGAAACAGCTAAGAAAGGTTTGTGAGAGTGTGGAGCTGGGATCCACAGACAGGAGAGCACAGTTTGACTTTCCCTCACTGGTGTAAGCATCCCGAGGTCGGTCCATTTCCTGCAAATGTCACTGGGACAAACATCCTCACAGCCATTCTTCTAGGTTTGCTAGAGACACATCTCCCCAAGGCCAGCAGGAAGTAGCTTAAGATCACAATGACCCTATTCCTGCTTCAACATCACTTTTCTAAAAGTTTCCCTTTTTTAAATTAAACCAAAACGGAAAAATGTTAGCATTTTGTCTAAGCTCCGCCCCACAGTTACCAGGCAACAGCCAGGTGTGCCGACTCACTATAAAAGGGGCTGCTCCTCCCTCCTTACTCTCCTGCTCTTGCTTTCCTGCTCCTGCTCTCTCCTCTTGCCCCTTCCCTCCTCTCTCCCCA
This sequence comes from Rattus rattus, assembly GCF_011064425.1. NCBI lineage: Eukaryota > Metazoa > Chordata > Mammalia > Rodentia > Muridae > Rattus > Rattus rattus. Next base: position 47,971,286 of record NC_046168.1, on the reverse strand, counting down.
TTTCCTCCCTGCCCCCTCTCCACATGCTCATGGCTTTCTCTTCTCCTCTCTCACCCTCCCTCTGCCTTTGACTCCCACCCCACACCCTAAATAAAGTCTATTCTATACCATCCTGTGGCTGGCCCCTCAGGGGAAGGGATGGGCCCTCCTAGAAACCCCTTCCCCACACCTGACTACACCTCCACCAAACACAGCCCCTCCCCGCACTCTTTTCATGAAACACAAGTCGTGACTTCATTTCCCTTTGCAGCTAAATGGTGGGCATTTCCTCTTTTTGTACGCCACTCAGCTGTTGGAAACATTTGGGCTGTTTTCATTTCCTGGAAGGTGATGAAGTCCACCAAGCCAGGATCAGTGGCGTAGCATGCTGCAACCTGGGAGTAAGACGAGGAGCAGTAGAGCAGTAGAGCCCATCATAGAACCAAGACACACACATGCCACATCTTCTCTCCTCTACTCTGGTCCTAGCTCCAAAATCTCAGATGTGCATAAATACCATGGAGTACGTCATAGAAGTGAAGAATCCAGGAAAGTAGAAAAAACAGAAACAAACCAGGTTGTCCACTGTGTGTGTGTTCAGGAGACAGCGGGCTACGCCTGACATGAACTGGGAGGTTGAATGATGGGGAGAAAGGTTTACCTGGGGAGAGGGAGGGAGGCTAACATAGAGGAAGAACAAGAGACAAGTAATACCATAGTTGGTTGACAAAGCCTCAGAGAATGATATTCCTCTATATTTATCTAAAATTATACATAATACACACCCCCTCCCTCCCAAGGAAGTTAAGCCAACTGACAATGCCGCCCAACAAAAGCCACAAAATTACAAACAAACAAAACACAATGTCAGGAAGAAGCAATCCTCCTTTCAAATGACTGACCAGAGAAGTCACAATTACTCCCCAAACAGCATTCATTATAAAGAGCCTTGGCTGCCTCCCAGGGGTTGAGGGTGTACATTGCTGCAGATACCCAGACTTAGAACACAGGTCTCAGGAGATTCCAATTAGATGTGACCAGAAAGCTGACCAGAAAGCCTGTCTCCTGCGGCCGAGCACCCGAGGCTCCATGAGGCTCTAGGGCGCTGTGGAAGCAATTAAATAGCTGCGCCCGACGCCTATGAACCACAGTGACATACATATAAAGGTGCAATGAATGGCACACCCATGCCAGGGGCCACTAACATCTGTCCACTCAGACTGACGGCCGACTTCAACAGAAAGGAAAGCATGCCCAGTACTGGAAATTCAATCCACTTCCTGGGGATAGTGAGGTCTTGGACACTAGAAAAGAATCCACTGTTATCACTTGGCTTGACCAATGTATTCTTTACTACATTCTAAATTCTCCTCTTATACACACAGATAAGTATAGCTATAATCCTCATTAGAGAAGCTTCTCTTTACAGCAAATGGAAACCATCTCAGGAAGCCAGAATGGGACACAACGCAGAGACCAATGGGTTGCAGAGAGCCCAGTACTGCTGGGACACATCTGCGTCACAGCTCTTGCACCTGTGGCTCAGGGAACACTGCAGAAAAGGGAATTCTGTAAGAGACAGAAAGCCACAGGTCACCAGTAAAACAGGCACCTAGAAATGGCCACGTCACACAACTAGAACAAGAACAGCATCAAAACACATGCTACTGTGGAAGGAGGAAACATTCTCAAGGAGTCACACTGACAGACAAAGAGCTGCAGGCTGCTAATGACAGCTGGGAGGAGAATTAGCGTCTCTGGGAATGAGCCCTGCCAATCATTGTCCAATCCAGCATGGTCAGTCAGGCTTGAACGTATATATACACAACAGAAACTGAGAGCTCAATAAGTCACATTTATATAAATACATTCAAACACACATGCTTATATGTATTTAACAATAATAAGAACAATCTATCAACTTGAGACTTGTGGAGACATAAGAATTGGACAGAGGGTAACTGAGTGAGGCTGGAGAAAGGGGAAGAAGGAAAAGAAATGAGGTAATTCTATTTCAATTAAAAGCATTTTTTAAAAAATTATATCAATGATAAGATAAATGACAAAAACATACTAGAAAATTGTAAAAAAAAATGGATAAGTTTACAATTCTGATTTTTTTTTTTTTTTTTGTCTTTAAAAGTTTTTAACAAATTTCTACTACAGAGCATCTGCTTGGGTCATCATCACACTGCCCAGCAGTGTGAGTGTCTGGGCTGTCACTCCCATGTTCAGCATCAAGTACCACAGCACAAATACTCACCACACTGTCCAGTACAGGTCTGATTGTTCCTCAAACTGCGCAAGACATCAAACGTAACTGCGAGAGCACAGAGCTAGCAGCAGAAGCTAACCGCAGAGTGTCAGCTCCTGTAATGTGGCCCACCATGGACGTATGATCAAGAGAATGCATATGAACGCTAGGCTATTATAGACGACTGTATAGCTTACTACTAGAGTATTGTGGGAACACGGAGGAAGTACACTGTCTCTTGTGGTAGATGTTAGACTGAGCTTGTTTTAAATTTTTATATCAGGATCAGTTAGAACCCAACAATCCCATGGATATATTTTGAAAATTAAAACTGTTAGAAGTGCTATTACCATTATATTTTTTAAAAAGGTAGAATTGTGCCCAGAGTAAAATTCCCATAATAGGAAAAAGCAGGCTGGACCAACAGACCCAACCTTGTGATGTCAAAAGAATAGTGAATACATGGTAAGCGGGGACATGGGCAGACACCTCTGTCACGCCCTGCTGTCATCTGCTGCAGTTCTAGTCTCCACCATTCAGAGTCACAGAGTTCTGCACGCCACAACTATAGGGCCTCATGAAAAACCTATGGATGCTGACACATGGCACCCTCTCTGGGGTGAGATGTGTGTCATTAGCAAGTCTGGTTTCAGCACAGAAGGGCAGGAGGCAGGAGAGAGATAAACTGTTTCCTTTAGGATTCATCATGAGTGATGATAAATATTTTATACTTTATTCACATTTAGTATTGTTTTTTGTTCAATGGCTTTCAAATAAGTTGAATACAATAAAAATGTTTAAAAGTTGTATTGCTGAAATGTATTGAATAATGAGTCCCAGGAGTGGAAGCACCTGAGAGTGAATGCGCTCCACTCTGGTCCTCCACAGATAGCCACAACTGCACCTGATAGTTCTCTGTGCTATACGTCGCACATGGATTCCTGATTGATCCAAAATGTGTGTGTGTGTGTGTGTGTGTGTGTGTACTGCAAAAAGACAGCTACTTAGTTAAAATGAATCTGTGCAAAAGGAGCTTAGCTTATATTAATCAGAAAAGGGTGATTATCAAAGTGCAGAAACTCCCTTATATCTAGAAATGAATCCACAGATACTTCATGTACAGGATGAAGGCCAGTTATCCCATTAAAGCACACTGCAAAAAACAAAAGACACGCACAAGAGCAGCACAAATTTAAGTCCATTCATCTATCCATGTTAGACGAAGAGAGCTCATTAGAATAAATCAACTTGGGATAATGTGACAAGTGGCCAATGAGTCACAGGTGTCAGACCTGCATCAGACAGTGACGTGGAAACGCCTTCTCTGCCTGTGGCACTGCTTTGCTAATTGTGATTCCTGCCTGTAACAGAGGAGACTATTTCAGACACAGCATGACTGAAATGTAAGCCCCACTTTCATCATGTGGTCAAAGGTCATGTCACATTTTCAAGTTGGGGTATAGAGGAACAAATTTGAGCTGAATAAAATAGCACCTTGTGCATATACTTTATACATTTTATTTAAAAAACTGATTAGAGTTTAAACCGAAAAACAACCCAACTAATCACAGATAGGGTGTGTGTGTGTGTGTGTGTGTGTGTGTGTGTGTGTGTGTGTGTATCTATGTATATACATGCGTGTGAGAGTGTGTGTGTAAGTATCTATGTATATATGTGTGTGTATATATCTATGTATACATGTGTGTGTATCTATGTATGTGTATGTGTATCTATGTATATATGTGTGTGTGTATGTGCGTGTGAGAGAGTGTGTGTGTGTATGTATCTATGTATATGTGTGTGTATATCTATGTATACGTGTGTGTATATATGTATGTGTATGTGTGTGTATGTGTATCTATGTATATGTGTGTGTGTGTGTGTGTGTGTGTGTGTGTGTGTGTGTGTAGATATGATAGAGTTGCTAGCTTCAAAATGGTATGCATAAATAAATGCTCTGTAGTCTCACTTAGATAATTTCTCTGTTGCTTTTTGGAAACTAAATACTATAAAATCTTTCCACTTGTCCAGAACAGGCTTTACAGGATTTTGAGCATACATGGATCTTAATGAAGTGATAACTATGGTCCACTGCATATATATTATGGCATCAAGCCCTATGTTTGTGTGGTCCTGAGTGTGTGAATGTGTGGGTCTCTGCATCTGAATGTTTCTTACGCCTTTGCTCTTGAACGATTGCCTTTGGTTTGGTTTGTTCCATTCCAATGTGTTATTTTTTGTTTTAGCTCGTTTTTACCTATTATCATGGTTTTTATATATTATCTTCCTAGAAACCAGTTGGTTAGCCAGGTGTAGTAATACACACCTTCAAGCCCAGTATTCCCTGGGAAGCAGAGACTGGCAGATAACTTAGTTCAAGTTCAGCCTGGTCTACAAAGCAAGTTCCAGGACAGCCAGGGGTGTTACACAGAGAAAGCCTGTCTCAGAAAATAAAGTAAAATTAAATTAAATAGAAAACAAACCAAACAAACAAAACCCTATTTGTTTTCTAATGAGAAGCAGAAAGGAGTGGATTCAGATAGGGAAGGAGGTAGAAAAAAAGCTGGGAGGAGCAGAGGGAGCAGAAACTGTAATTAAGGTATATTATAAAAGAAAAAATCTACATTAAATAAAAAGTGAGTAACTATAATAGAAATATTTATTTAAAAATATTTTTATGAGTTAAAATAATATAATGTATGCCATGAATATTGGCAGAGTAATTTTTAATATATCTAAGTGCAAATAAGTAGAGATAAAATTATCAATGTGTATAAAATGAAAGATATTCACTTGTACCTTATGAAGATTATTATACTACTGTTTAGAGTATTAAATTTTATTTATAAAATTTAAATGCAAAAAGCGATATCCCAATGTAAGACCATTCGTGTAAATAGAGGAACAAAATACAGAATCCTAAATTTAAATATATTTAATATCTGGTAAGTAAAATGTCAATGGCACCATGACATAATAGGGTAGAAAAGGTTAGTGATAAGATAAAAATTAAAACTCAAAACCAGTAAGAGGGGCTTTTAATGCACTTGTGAAAACAGAATTTCAGACCAAAGAGCTTATTTTCTTATGAAAAGCTGAGCCAGCAACAGTGAACAGAAAATTCAAATATATCATGTAATGCTCATTGACCCAAAGGTGCTTAAAATTGTTACTTCTGCAAAACCTCTCTTAATTAATGAAAACTTACCTTTAGGAGGAAATTCTACAGAAATGGACCATGGAAGTTTGAATTAGAAGGCAAACACTTGTGATGGTTTGAATAAAAATGCTCTCACACGCTGTTCGAATGCTTGGTTACCCAGGAGTGAACTCTTGGCAGCAGTAGGACTGGGAAGTGTGGTCTTAGACAAGGAAGGGCCCACTGCAGAGGGGCCTCGGGGTTGGTTCTCTCTGGATGCAGAGCGTCCATCTACTTCTCCAGCCCCTGCCTCCAGCTCCCTCCCTGTTGCTTTTCACCATGATGCCAATGGACTACACCTCTGAGATGCCGCCACTGAGATGCCAGTCCACACTTGCTCAGGTGTCTTCACACAAGAAGGCAGCAACTAAGGTGCCACTTAGTTTTGGATGGAAAACGTCGTCAGTGAAAATGGGCGTTACGGTAGCACAGCACAGTGAGGGTCACAGTTCAGAGACGTGCCTCTGTCAGCGAGGCAGTGACTGGCGGGGTGTTACCCAGGACTGAAGTTTCACAGAGCGGTGCGGGGGCTGCAGAGGCGGCTCCCTGGTTGGATTATGCATGGCTCTTGTACAAGATCTAAACCCCAGTGCTGTGTCGGGCTGTTCACAGCCACCTGGGACCTAAGGTCTAAGGAGACCTGAAACCACTGGCCTCCTTGGGCCAAGCATTTACACGCCCACACACATACATATGATTGAAACAAACAAACAAACACTTCCTACAAAATCAACTACTTCCTGCGACTTCCAACAGAGAATCTGTTACTTAAGTGTAACGTTTCCTGTGTGAAGGTCAAAGGCTGTCTACAGAGGGCAAAGACAGCCCATGCAGACATTAGACTGTCATGTAAAGAATGCCCCAACTACCGAGAAGCACAAAATGCCACTGTCTCGCTGGTGAATAGGGCAGCAGTGCGGCTGAGTTACAGCAGGAGAGCAAACAGCGGAAAGCAGTAAGGTCTGGCAGGATGCTCCTGTCGCTATGACCCGACCGCTGGAACTCACGGTATTCACGGTCACAGCCGGCCATGTGAAAATCCTGTAAAGACCGGGAGTGCAGAGCCTGGCTTGGTGTCTCAGTCACTGTACACGTTCCTTATGGAGGGTTTCCATTGTGCGAAGAGACATCATGACCACAGCAACTCTTACAAAGGGGATACTGAAGTGGGACTGCATGACAGTTCAGAGGTTTAGTCCGTTATATTTCACAGTGGGGAACATGGTGGCCTGCAGGCAGACAAGGTGTTGGAGAAGAAGCTGAGACTTCTACATTCAGATCAGCAGGAGGAAGAAAGAGAACTGAGCCGCTGGGCTTAGCTGCAGTTTTGAGACCTCAGAGCCCACTCCCACACTGACAAACTCTCTCCAACAGAGCGGCATCTACTCCAACAGGACCATACCTCCTAACGGTGCCATCTCCTGTGGGCCTACGGGGGCATTTTAATTCAAGCCACCATAAGGACTAGGACAATATAATCTCTTATGTAAGACTTTAATGAGAACTCAATGGTATTCAATAACTGTTTATTAAAATTGGGAGAAACTTAGCAGTGGTTTTCTCCTGAAGATGGGAAAGGAATGTGACAGAAAGTGATGCAGGCTACTGAAGGCCATGGCTGCTGCCGGTTAAAGGGAAGAAAACAGTAATCTTGTGTGTACATCTGCAAGATTCCCAAGAAGATGCTAAGTCTCAGACAAAATGATATCTAATTTTTACAATAAAATCATATGTTCTATATAAATATTTGAGCTGTGAATTAGAGACCAAGGCAATTTTTTATGATTCATTCATAAAATTTAAGAATACAATGCTGAATATGCCTTTTGCTATGGACCTATATTTCTCCAATTTTATAATATGAATAATATTAATATGAATAAGAATTTAAAACAAAAGTCTAATGAAACATTATAAATGTAGTATACTATTTTTCTCAGGATTATTTGAAAAATTTATTGTAATTTTGACAAATCTCTAGTATGCTTTGTTACAAGGAATATTTCATAAGGTAATTGGAAATGCATTACAAATGCTATTGGATTATGGTCCTGTTCCAGTTTTATGGGTCTATCTTGGCTACTCAGGAAAATGGAAGGAGGAAAGCTAGTTCCATTATGGCCTGGGCTAAAATTACAAGAAGTGTAAACCTAGCCTGGACAACTGACTCACACAAATGGTAAGGGATGTGAAGTCAGGAACTCGATGTGATGCATTTGATATTGTAATCTTTGGGGCATGGAACAACTACCTGCACATTCAGTGAGGTTTAAAAGGTTTAGAAGGGGCGTGACTGGAGATGCAGCTCAGTGGTAGGACTGTGGGTCCAGAACTAGGTTCAATTTAGAAAAAGAAAGGCAAGACATACCACACAGTACAGGGCGAAAAAAGAAATGACGAAGGAACCTGGAATCGATGAGCATTCAGAAGGCGGAGACACCAGCACTAACGAAAGGCAGAAATTTGGCCATTCAAGTAGATCACCTGACCTCAGACTGAAACGGACCAGTACACACACACACACACACACACACACACACACACACACACACACACACACACACTCACACACACTCAACCTACGTTAAATGACGTTGTATAAGCCAAATACAAAGTGGAAATAATAAAACCAGCAGAAACACAGGGAAGAGTTGTCATCAAAAGACCAACAAGAGGTTATCAAAAAAATAGATGATAAAAAGTACCTGTTGTGTGATCACAAGGCTATGAAAGCAGACTTGTATTTTAAATTATTTTAGATCAGAGTAAAAGACTCCATGCAACCAACTCCTGAGTGGTTCTGTGTTTCCAGTACAGGCTATTTCGTTTATATCCTTAACTCTGAGACAGTTTCCTTTTCCCTCTGAATGACCTACTACAGACCACACACTACCTCCAATGTCTAGGACAGAACTCCAAAAGTGCGTGAAAAATAAAATGCATGTGCTTTCAACTTCAAATCCCAGCAGTCTTCATTGTGAGAGGAGAAAGCAGTGTGATGACAGCAGCTCAGCCCTCCCTCCCTCCCTCCCTCCCTCTGTCCCTTTGAGAGAGGGTTTCTCTGTATAGCCTTGGTCATCCTGGAACTCACAGAGATAGATCTGCGCCTCTGTGTCCACAGAGCTGGGATTAAGACTCAGCACCACTACACCTGGCTCAGCTTCATGCAGCTTTGAATATCTGGCTTTGTACAATAGTATACAAAGATCAAGGTAAATAAAATTAGGGAAAATTATAAGTTTAGCAACATATAGGAGCAGTCTCAAAACTCCAATCAACAGAGAATAACAAAAAGTTAAACAGAAAAACTAAGAGCTAAGTGGAAGCCAGACTGTAAAATGTCAGACGTACCTTCCTGCCCTCACTGTAGTCAGCGTGGTCCCTGTCAGACGTACCTTTCTGCCCTCACTGTAGTCAGTGTGGTCCCTGTCAGACGTACCTTCCTGCCCTCACTGCAGTCAGCGTGGCCCCTGTCAGATGTACCTTCCTGCCCTCACTGTAGTCAGCGTGGCCCCTGTCAGAAGTACCTTCCTGCCCTCACTGTGGCCCCTGTCAGACGTACCTTCCTGCCCTCACTGCAGTCAGCGTGGCCCCTGTCAGATGTACCTTCCTGCCCTCACTGTAGTCAGCGTGGCCCCTGTCAGACGTACCTTCCTGCCCTCACTGCAGTCAGTGTGGCCCCTGTCAGATGTACCTTCCTGCCCTCACTGTAGTCAGCGTGGTCCCTGTCAGAAGTACTGTCGCGCCCACCTCGACCGGCAAGGAAGACGCAACACCGTTGGATCCTTCTCAATCAGCCTTTATTGCAGGACACCTCATTGATAGTACGGGGACCCCGAGGAACAAAGGCAGTTGCCTTATATACAAAACAGACTGTGGCTGTTAATTTGTCCACTGGGGATTGGTGGAGTATGAAATAACCTATTTAGCATGAATATCACCCTGGCCTTGTAGGTGCTGGGGGTCTGCCAACACATGCGCTGTAGGTGTTTACCACAAACGACCACCGGATGTTGGCGCCATCTTTAGCCGCTCCCTACAAAGTACCTTCCTGCCCTCACTGTAGTCAGCGTGGCCCCTGTCAGACGTACCTTCCTGCCCTCACTGCAGTCAGTGTGGGCCCTGTCAGACGTACCTTCCTGCCCTCACTGTAGTCAGCGTGGCCCCTGTCAGACGTACCTTCCTGCCCTCACTGTAGTCAGCGTGGCCCCTGTCAGACGTACCTTCCTGCCCTCACTGTAGTCAGCGTGGTCCCTGGCCGAAGCACACTATGTGCTCTGAGATGGCAGAGGACAAAGAGCAGGGAACCAGTGTCCATCGTGACAGTGCGCCTGAAAACAAGCGTCTCATAGCCCAAATCAGTCCTGACATTGCCGTGTGATAAGGTAATGATAACCAATAAAACTGTACATCCTGGGTTATTTAAAAAGAACATAAAACAGGAAGGTATGAATCCACTGCATCAGAATCGTGACGACAAAAAGTAACTAAACCAAACAGCATGGAAGTCGGCATGGAGAAGGATGCAACTCCATCCATTCTTATCGCCCTGTGCAAAGCTCAAGTCCAAGTAGACCAAGGACCTCTACATCAAACCAGATACACTGGACCTAATAGAAGAGAAAGTGGGGAAGAGCCTCAAACACGTGGGAACAAGCGAAAATTTCCTGAACAGAACACCAATGGCTTATGCTCTAGATCAAGAATCAACAAATGGGATCTCATAAAATTGCAAAACTTCTGTAAGGCAAAGGACACTGTCATTAGGAGAAAATGGCAACCAACAGATTGGAGAAAGATCTTTACCAATCTACATCCCATAAAGGGCTAACATCCAATATATACAAAGAACTCAAGAAGTTAGACTCCAGAGAGCCAAATAACACTACTAAAAAAATGGGGTACAGAACTAAGCAAAGAATTCTCAACTGAGGAATATCAAATGATCATGAAGCACCTAAAAAAATGTTCAACATCCTTAGTCATCAGGGAAATGGAAATCAAAACAACTCTGAGATTCCACCTCACACCAGTGAGAATAGCTCAGATAAAAAACTCAGGTGATAGCAGATGCTGGCGAGGATGTGGGGAAAGAGGAACGCTCCTCCACTGCTGGTGGGATTGCAAGCAGGTAAATCTCTCTAGAAATCAGTCTGGAGGTCCCTCAAAAAACTGAACACAGACTACCTGAGGACTCGGCATTACAATCCTGGGCATATCCCAAAAGATGCTCCAACATCTAACAAGAACACAAGCTCCACTGTGTTCATTTTTATAATAGCCAGAAGCTGAAAAGAACCCAGATGTCCTTCAACAGAGGAACAGACACAGAAAATGGGGTGCATTTACCCTGTGGAGTGCTACTCAGCTATCAAATACAATGACTTCATGAAATTCATAGGACAAATGGATGGAACTAGAAAATATCCTGATTGAGGTAAACCAATCACAAAAGAACAAATATGGTATGCACTCATTGATAAATGAATATTAGTTCAAAAGTTCAGAATACCCAAGATAGAATCCACATGAAGCTCAAGAAGGGCAACTATGTTTAAGAGACATCAAGCTTTTTGTAGACTTGGTTTGAATTAATGATGTATGAGTAATAATTGTATTAGAGTTTTTAGGATCTAGATCTTTATGGCTATAGATGTGCAGGAGGTGTATATATGTATGTGTCTGTGTATGTTTCTGTGTGTATATATGTGCATGTGTTTGTTAGATTGTGTGGTTGTTCCCTGGTATCCAGGGCTCCAGAGACTTCCCACAACAGATACAAAATTACTTAGATGTTAAGTGCCATATATAAACAGGCCAAACATTTTCCTACCAACTCTAAAGCTCTCCTGCACGCCTTAAGTCAGGCTAGCTTATTCATCAACAGTTTGCTACAGTGTACTGTTCAGGGGACACAGACAAGATAGAAAGTCTATATAGTTAAATATATCTCTCCCCTCCATAGGTTAAATCTACAAAGAGGGCTGATTACATATCATTTTTTTAAAATTGGGATGATCATCAATACATTTATATATTTAAATGCTCTCAAAGTCGGTGGGATGGTGTAGGAGGTATGTGTTCAAAAGCAAGAATCAACGCTGAACAGCTACAGAAGAGCTTATGAGTATATATTAACCGAATAGCAGGCATACAATCAGCAAATTATTCATATTTTAACTGATATTTAGTGGGGTGATAATTACTTCAATGTCAACTTTTATACTATTATATAACTTATATCCTGCCCCTACACGTATGTATTTACAACCTGCATGCTATGTGTTAGCCTTTGTGTGTACTCACTATAGAAGGTTACCACATACAGAGCACTCTCCTGTAACTAGTGTGCTGTTTGAGCCCCATTGGCCTTATCACATACAAACACCTCACCACCCTCTAAGAACTCTGTGATCCAAGGGCTGCTTGTGTTTGTTTAAGACCCTCAGCTCTGCTGATGTGTGCTGAGCTGAGGGACTCCATCAAATTCAGCTACCACCTTTGGATCTGATTTCACAACTTCTGCACTGTTTCCTCTGCCTAGAATACAATCTGATACATTCCTTCTCATCACTCAAGTTTTTACCAAGAGTGCCTCAGGATACATGGGCTCTCTAGATTATGTCTTATAATTACATGCCAATGAAATTATTTCAAATACAGTTTTTGACAAAGCTGCCTCATAATCGTCTGTATAAAAATCATCACCCTTTTGCCCATAAGCCACTTCCTGCCCTAGTGCAGTATCTGTGTCTCGATGGAGGCCTCTGCTTTAGAAATGTGTGCCCACTTACTAGTTTTTAACTCCTGTGACAGTGCGGAAGCCACAGAAAACTGATTACTGTACTCCCTACTAGAATTCAGATGTGTTGCCGAAGGTTTGCTTTCAAAGTTTCATTCCCAGAATAGCAAGCACTGTTGGGGGTGCGGGGGGTGGGATACGCTTCAAGAGCCAGGTCTAATGGGAGCACCCCAGGCCACGGGAGGAGGGAAAGTGGAACTCTGCCTGAGTCTTCCTTTCCTAGGTGCTCCCTAGATAACTGGGTGAGCTGGTCACTTGGCTTTCCACATTGTCCAAAGCAAAGGATCCATTCATTTGATCTTAGACTGGAATTTCCTTACTTATATGTCAAAATAAACATTTTCCTTCTTACAAGTAACTCTTCTCGGGTATTTTCTGTAGTGACCGAAAGCTAACATGCTTAGCATTCCACTCCTAAGACTTGAAAGCATCTGAGCCTGTGACACTGCATTACCACTGCACCTGAAGCTCAGGTGACATAGTGCAGAACATGCTGTGGGTATGCGGTCCTCCTGCATGCCTGGCATACATTTAATTACTCCTTATGGGTAATTTCTAAGGACATGTGACTCCCATGTGCTGATTGGTAACTGCATCGGCGAGTATGTCATTTAGCAGGTATATAGAGGACTAAAGTGGCACTGTCAAGGTTTAAGCCTGGGCACACATCTTAACAACCCCTGAGGATACGTTATTTCCTATCGTTTATTGTTTATCTGAAGGCCCAGCAGCCTACATTTACAGTCGTGGCTTTAACAGAAGACTGCACAGGGGCAGCTGGAACACAGACATACTTGAGCCTAAAACAGTGGCAGTGTGACTGCACAGTCACACAGTTAGAAGGAGATGGGTCATGTCTCAGGGAGGGGACAGAAATCCTAAGCATATCCAGGAACTGAGAGCGAGCTCAGCCAGCATATTTAAAACTATGTCCACATAGTTTTCTTCATAGACAAAAACATCTTAAAATTCAGGATCAAAATTTTAAATGATTAAAAAGATTTACCTCAATGGAAGATGGGAAAAATTGTTAGAAGCAGGAAAGTCTTCATGATGTGAACAATGACAAGTCTTCCAGCAAACAAGAAAGCATGGGAGAGAGAAAGGCTGAGGACAATTACAGTCACCAGAGGAAATCCCAGCAGATGGAACAGAAACAAGACCACCTCCACCCCATCCACACCAGCAAGAACCCCTACTTGAACGTAAGAAGTCGGATCCAAAATACTTTAATTAAGATGAGACAAATGCTACAAGCAAACTGGTGTGCTCGACTGTCCATGAACAGACATCCAAGCAACACACGAAAACAAGAGGAGACAGATCTATATTCCAAAAATTACACAATCAAAGAATTGTCTTAAATGTCCCCTCCCTTGCTTATGAAAATCAGCGGCTGGAGAGAAAGCAGAATAAACCACGGCCATCAGGAAGGTAACAGAGCTCGACTGAAGAGGACACTCTGTTGTCACTACTAACTGTTGGTATGGAAACTTTAGAAAGGAGGTTTTTATCACTTCACTGTACAGAGAGGAGTATAAATCAACCAGTGTGACAGATCAAACAAGAAACTTAGGAGCAGAAAAATTTTCAGAAATACACAAAGTTTTAAATTATTTATTTAGGTTTAAATCTGGTAAAATGTAATCAAAGATTTTTAAATGACACAAGAAGATGAAAGAAAGATTATTTTCATTTCAGTAATTCTGATGTAAAGCTTAAGTTAAAAGAAGAAAAGGACCACCTTCATCATGATGGGTGACTGTGTTCCAGAAAGGTCTTTCATCATACGAAATGCACTTCCTATAACATAACAGAACCTAACATCAGGAGAAAGAGGTCATTTTTAAAAGTAAACTGTTGTTGTAAGGTAACTTTTAATTTGTGCACATAATGTAAATTGCAGCGGTGGATGAATGCCGGGTTACCGAGACAACGGTAGCAGAATTCAGATGTGACCCGGCAGCCCAGGTGTTCAGGAAAAGTGCTGTTAACAGTGAGGATTGATGATCTAATCAAACTGTCACAGCCAGATCCTCGGCAGGGTGGGTGAAGGGAGGTGGAGGAGGATAATATTCAGAAGGCAAGCACATGCTTAGTGTTACTTTCAATTGATGCTGACATTTTCAATTGTGAAAAGAAATTTTTTCCTAAGTAATATAGGAAACAACCCAGCTAACCTTCCGGAGGGCATCGGATAATCATGGTTGGTCGGTGTGCAAACGCTAACTTCTCAGAAATGTGAGCACATTTGAAACACAAATAATAGGACATTTCCGAGATTTACTGCAGTAATCAACATTTTAATTACTTTCTGTTTTCTTAGATGTACAGTACAATGCCATGAATATTCTCCCTATGTACAAGCCAAGCCATATTTTTACCCTGGTATTTGCATCTGGTACAGAAAAATTCCCTTAAGAATACAAATAAACAAGAGTCACATGCTGATTAATCTAGAACTTCTAAAGTCACATGTTAATTAGGGTAATTAATATGCTCTTCCACAGCGACGCTATACATTTGTCATACGGCATGCCCACAGAAACTGTGACTGGACAGTCAGCTCTAAAGCACAGTGGCCAACTCTGAAATAGCGAGAACGGCTTTTGTTTATTTTAGTGCAGGTTTGTTCCTTTGCACACTGGGGGCTGCATTCAGGAATCATACACGCTCTGCACTCTGAGCCCTACACTTGTTCTTTGTTGTTCCTTGGGTTTCTCCATCCCTCATTGGATGTCTCTGTCTACTCAGAACACGGCTAGACTGGCATGCAAATGTGTGACCCACAAAGAATTCAGGGAGGCAAAGAAACATTCTCCATCCTACAGATTTTTTCTTTTGGATAGTAAAATATGTTCAATATGAAGTGAAATGATTTGTGGGCCTCATCTCATTACAGTGACTGCAGTGATTAAAAGTACTCGGCCTGTGGACTGTGAGGTAGCACATGTGACCTTTACTCTGTTTTCTTGGCATCTTCCTGAGCTTTTGCTATGCACCCTTTCTTTTTCCCTCTGCAGCCAAGGACAATCAAGCTTGCTGAACTGCTTTTCCAGGCATATGATAAAGCATTCTCAGGAAAACTTCTCTGTCCATTATCCCTGACCTTTGTGAAACTGAGCCCAGTAAGAATTAATATTGATAAAAACCGTATGATCCCTGTCATTCACGGCAGACACACGAACCCAAGACAACAACACAGCTTCCCTAATTGTTAAGACATATAAAAGTAAAAAAACAATAGTAAGAATACAGAACATTCTTTTTCAAGTCAAATTAGACCTTCATACAGTCCCTGTAAAACTGAACCACTCTTTCAAACATGCTTTTAAAACTGTTCTAATAAAATCTCATGAGCTAACAAAACAAAGTAAAACATGGAAAGCAATTCAGAATATCAGCTTCAGTAATGCTAATAATTTTTACAAGAAAAGCAAATCATGTATTTTTGTTTGTTTGATTTTCTGAGACAGCTTCACTCTGTGAGCCAAGGCCTAAGAACCTCTGTGGAGGGCGGCCAGTATTACAGAGGTTCACTACCATGCCCGGACATGTTGCTTCTTTAACACAAACTTGAGTTAAGCCTTGCAGTTCTTTTAGTGCATAGAACTCCCATGGGAGCTGAAGGTGTCCAGGGTTTCAGTACCAGCCTGACAGAGGCAGATCCAGGAGCAGAGGGTAACACTCTAGGACACTCTTGCAGCCATTGTAACCCTAGGATCAGCAGGCACTGGTTGTCATTAACTCCACAGGGGAGGGGATCCCCAAGGGCTCATCATAACTCTGTGATAACCTGAAAAGCACATAGGAAGCATTCCCACACATGCCTGTCCTGGAGCCTGCATTTGACTCTGACAAGAGACACAGGGCAAAGACTCACACAACATGAATGGAGGAAGATAGGCCTATCCCTCACTAACAATCAACCATGAAGCATCAAAACAGCCTCATGTTAATTTTTAAAAGAAGGCTGGTATTATTCTAACAGTTCCAAATATATACTTTTTAAATTCTGTAAGGCCTCAGATACTTTATAATTCTGACACCATGGGAAAGTTAAAAACATTTAGAAAAAAGAAAAAGACTTTTAACCTTTTCTTCCCACTGAGTGACTGGTGGCCAGCTTGGTGACAGAGCACAGCTGTCACAGTTGTTGCTACTCTGTACTTCATGACTTACCACAACCTTAAAGTACTCAGCTTTGCCTGGCATACCCAGAGCTCAATATCAGTACACATAAAGACATACAGTATGAAGTAAAGTTTATCTTTCTACTGTACAGACATAGAACACATGGTAAAAATGCTCATTAAAGTCCTGCTTTAGAGGATGGGGGATTCATATGAACTCACCTGAAGCAGAAACAATTAAAGATGCTTTTGAAGTTCAGTGATTTCACACTCTATCACATACATGCACATTTATTTTAATGCCACCTCTCTCCATTACACACAAAAAAAGACTGTCCAGCACTGCCAGTGAAATGTGACACCACACACAAGCCCGAAACAGAGTAGCCCTTGGTGCCAGCTGTGTCAAGGACGCTAGGGAAATAACTTAGAAAAGATGAATGCATGGCACTGTGTACTTAGCAGGAACTTACAAACAGTGTCAATGTTCACAAAGCAGCAAATCATGGCAGCACAATACAGTACACAATAGACTGGGCCATCCAGTTAACCAAAAATCTGTATTTATGAACTGGTGGACAATAGGCACAAGAATTAGGCAAAGCAAGCTACAAAATGGTACAAACACATGTTGCAGCATGTACAAATACATGTGTGCAGCATGCATGCATGCTATTCACCCAGAAGACCTGAGCAGCGTCCTGCTGAAGGCATTGCACTAAGGTAGAAATGTCTTCCCCTGAGGGATGAGAATTACTGCTCCACTTACTTTTGTCTTTATCCTAACACACAATGATTGCATTTTTAATAAGCAAATATGTTTTATCTTAGCAATTCTGACAGTAAATGAGAGGACTAGGAAAGAGTTAGATATTACCGTGGCCCTGGGATCATAGCCACTGTGAAGGAGCTGTGCGGTGTGAGGACTGCGGGAATGTTTACTGTCCACACGGAGTGAGTGGCTGGCTCCCTCGTCGTGCCCACAGTGAGTAGAGTGACTGAGGAGAGAGGAGGTCACAGAGCGGTGTGCAGCTCTGCTCCAGTACCTCGTCCAGGGGGAGGACATGCCATTACCAGCATTTCCTGGACTGCAGCACTGCCACCAAAAGCAGCTGACCCAGGGAGCCCTGTCTTTATGAACCTGCCTCATGTTCAGCTGCACAGACTTAACAGTCCTCATTTTCAGGAGGTAACTGAATGGACAAAGAAAAGGGAAAATTAGCAATTCAAAATTCTAACAAGGAATTTGAGAGAACATAGCATTTCGTTTAGTTTCACTAACACTACAATTTTCATGGCCCATATTTGAAGCACTCTTAATTGTTTAAAATATAAACTCTAAATCTGACACAATAAAAACATTTGTAAAATCAAAACACAAAAGAAAGGAAGATTTATAAACTGAAGCTATGATTTGCTTATTTAGGAACTAATACCAGATATATTTTATTGGCCATGGAAAAATATGAAAAATTGAAATTTTAGAATGGCTAGCAATTTTTCATTATCAAATTCACAATAAAAATAGTACTAGTAATTAAATACATTGTAAAATATTATTAGTAATTGATGGACAAAGTGAAAGTTTACACAATACTAATTATTTCAAGATATCCAATGAGATTTTTACAAACTGTGACTTGTATGGATTTCTCATTTTCTAGCCTGTTTGAAGAACAAGGAGAAACAGAGCAAGTTACTAAGTATCTAAAACATAACAGATTTGAAGAAAGTTCTTTGAAAAAAATTTGAAGTTATTTTCTTAATTATACTACTATGATGAATTTGACTGTTAAAAATGATGTTGACCCAGCAAAGAATGATTAGAATTGCATTTTCTCTAGTGATAAACTGATACACCATGATATAAAAGTTTTCTCATGTGTGACAGAAGAGATCGGTGACAATAGTGAAATCCCCCAGACACTTGGCTTCCATGTTCCAGGGAAGCAGGTTCGGCTGCCGAGCTGCACCCTCAGTGACGGCTGGGTCTGTGCATGCCTCCGACAGGAGACTGCATGGCTCGGTGGCCCCTTGTCTCCGTCTCCCTAGACCTCTCCCTCTCCACCCTCCCTCTTTGTCTGCCCCACCCCTCCCCTCAGAATTATTCATATCCCCCAAAAGAACTTAAATAATGAGCAAAATATGAATTGTAAGAGGCAAGAGGTTAGAAGTTCATTTCCATTAAGCAAACTTACAAAAAAGCAAGCAGGAAAAAAAAAATAAAAAACCACAGAGAACAATAATTGAGAAAGGTAGGAAAGGGAGCAAGAATAACTAAAATTTTATTTATTCAAACTGTTAAGAATTAAAGCAACACGAGAACAAGGAAAATCAGAGCTGAGTGCAGAACAGGGAGAGAATATGATCTAACAGCATGAGAGGAAGAACGCCAGATTAGCATAAGAACCACAAACTACAAAAGAAGAATGGCATGCGCATTAAGACCAAGCATTTGAGAAACAGATAAATTCACAACTATCGAAATGTAAGTGATTCTACCTTTGGATGAAATGGCTTTGTGTTCACAGTTTGTTCCTGTGAATTATTTTGATCTAGGAATATTAAAATGGAGGGAAGACTGTGTGTGCCCTGCAAGACAATCTGTTTTTCACTCTCTTTGTGAGGGAAACCTGCTTTGACTCAGGCTGCTAAGAGTCAGGCCCTGGGTATGATGAATCATCATGATGGACACTGGTACTTCTGGCCAAACAATTTGAAGTCAAACTAAAATGTGCTTGTATCAATAAACGTGGGCTGTGAAACCAGCAAAGACAGAATAGTAACCTTTTTTTCCTCAACAAAAACACTGCTGAAACAGAGCCTGAGCCACTAATGTACATGAGGCTTATCTTAATACACAAGCCATCGGAAAGCAGTCATCCCTACGGTCTGTAGTAGGAAAGAACATCCCATGTCCAGAACCTCTGAGAAACAGACAAGCGGAAGCTGCTGAAGGGCAAGGACGGGAGCCTAGGGCTGAGTGTACTGCTCATGGAGAGCAACCAGACTGCCTACGCTCTCCCATGTCCTTCTCTAACTGAGTCTACTATGTTCTCCTGTGTGCCATTCCATCAGGACAGGTCACATGCAATGAAACTCAATGTTAGTCTCTCCAGTCACTTCCAGGTGAAATTCAAAATTAAAACTTCAAGTGGTAAAAATTGGAAATAAAAATACTTCAGTTTATGACTGAACCAATGGAATCTAAATAATGTTGGGAAGCAGGATTCTCTTCAGTGGTCCGACACTCGGGAAGCAACTGACACTGAATGTGGAAGGAAGGCTTTCCGAAACCAAAGGAACTAGGGATGCTTTTGTCCTATGGGAACCAGGCATGCAAAGCAGAAAATTTACATATTTCACTGTTGCTTTCCTCCAAAAGAGGATCAAACCTCTATGCTAAATTTAAAATGAATTATAATGTTGCTGAAGGTTTAATTGCTCAGTAATTTGTTTGAACAGTTTAAACAATTTACAATTTTAGTCAACATAAAAATTTGTGGGCAATCATATGGGAAAACTCATAAACTGCAGCACATTCCTAGTAATCAAAGTTTTATAGACTGAAATCACCCTTAACCAACAAATTA